>NC_081413.1:56133825-56433825 GCF_030272615.1 Cryptomeria japonica | reverse complement strand
TCTTTTGTTTACTTGATTTGGTGTTGCAATTCTGGAATTATTTTCTTGCCTTACTGTTGGAATTGATGATTATTATCTTTATTCTTTTGTACTTTGGTAGCTAAACTGGTTTATCCTTATTGTTTTCATATGCTGGTTTTGTGTTGTAATGTGAATTCCTCTCCAAGAATGTAGGAGGTGGTCTTGGATGAGTGTATATGAGGAAGTATACATAGGGAACCTTGAGGATGGGGGTATGTGAGGCTGTGAAACAGCTAGTATCCACTACCTACCTATGTGTGGTGACTATCTCTTGGAGGCTGACCACCTTAGGCAACAAGGGATGTTCACAAGGGTCTTGTATGGAAGGTATCACTGCTATGGTGTGCCCTAGCACCATCAAGCCCTTGAGTGAGATATTGGATATATATTATCATATTATTGTTCTGAGATCAGGCATAGAGATGTTGATCATGCATGTTATATTTGACTGAGCATTAGACATGCTCACATGTGGCCTTTTGAGTTGTGTATTCTAGTTATGTGGATGGTTATTATATGTAATCATGGATTAAATGGTGTTAACTTGTCACTATGTTATGGGACATAGTCATTGGAAAGGTTCTTATATGCTTGGAAAGTGTAAACAATTGAGTTATTTACATTGCTCTTATTTCATGAAAGTTAACTTGGTTGTAGAATTTGATATTTGAAGCTAGTTCTATGCGATAAAGTTTTATGAAAAAGATGGATTGGTAAAGGAAATTGATCATGATGGCAAGTTCTCTTGTCATATTGGTAGATGAGTATAGTAATTGTTGTCTATATCTTTTAATGCTTTAATTTGGTGTAATGAAAAGAAGAAAATTCTTGTTTCTCTGCTATGATTGTCGATAATTCCTAGAATATTTTAAGAAGTATATGGTGTTAGATGTATCTTGCCAATGGATAATGAAATTCATAAAGGTTTTAGCAATAATGTTTCATTTATTTATGGAAGGATTCATATGTGCAAATAGATTATTGTTAATTGAGTTTCAGGGCTAATACATGTTGCATGATTTCCGCTTAGCCTTACAACTTTCGGGAGTAACTCGAAGCCTAGGGGGGGAGAATGTAGTGCCCCTACCGTAGTCAGCTTTGTAAAACCGGTTTGGCCTCGGTTGAATTTTAATGTGGCATTCTTGAATGGTTGAATTACCATGAGGTAATGTTGTAGTCAGATATTATGATTATTGTGTGTACCTGTTAATGTGCTTTCACATCGATTCTTATGTAAGTTTAATTGTCCTCCTGATTCTTGTTATTAATCTTGAGGTAACACCTTTATTTTTTTTTTATATATATATATATATATATACTTGTGTGACTCTTGGTTGTAGAAGATTGCAGGTACAATACCGTCTAAGTGCGAGGTTCGTCTTCACCTAGATTCGCAGGGTTGAGTATACCTCTTTCATCCTTAGAATTTGAGTTAGGTGGTCGTAAAACCCTCAATTTACCCTAGTCATACTCAAGTGAGCGTCGCATGTGGTCCGTCAGTTCCCTTTTCATTTGGGTTTGTGGGTCAGGTATTTGGTTGGCTTTATTGGGTTGCGTGTTTGGCATGTGGTTAAACTGAGTATTTAATCCTAAGTAGTTATTTTGATTTAATGTGTTCATTTACACATTAGTAATTAAGAAACTAAAGTAAATAGGTTTCTTTCATATAACTAATCATTAATTAAAAATTACTCTATTCATGTTTGTAGCACATTTAATTTAATGGTTAAATTTTAAATAATAAAGTTATTCAGTTTATGTATTTTGAAAGGGAAGATTTAAATTTATTCGAAATAGAAATAATTTAATCTCTTTTACTTTTTGGAATAGAAAGGTTAATTTTAATTATTTAAGAAAATAAATTTTGATTAGAAAAGTAAGTTTTATTCATATATATTTGATATAGTGTGAAAGATTGATTTTGAGAATTTAATTTAATTAAAAATATTTTACCCTCATTAATATTGTGAAATACAAATATTAGCTTTGTTAATATTGAGAAAATTTAAATTTAAATGAGGGAGAGAAGCATTATGATTTTTAAATAGGAAAAGCAAGTTTAGATTATTTGAATATTTGAAAAGAATGATTTTTCTTTTTTATTCAAAAGCTGTTTAAATTCTAAAATAAGGGATTAGGTCAGGGGATTCTTCTATTTAACCCTAGGTTTAGAAATATTTTTGGGGGATTATTTTTGGAGAGCATTTTGGAAAACATTTGGGAAGAAGGAAGGTTTATTGAGTTGTAGGTTGAGCTCTTCATCAGATCTTGCCAAGAATGCGAAATGAGGTAGGATTCGGGTGCATCTTTTTGATTTCTTGTTGATGCTCTGCAAAAAGGATTAGAAAATCTGTTTGATGGCAACACACACAAGAGCACAAGAAACAAACGTTAGTGTTAGCAACAAAAGATTATCCTAAACAGGCATATCAAGAGAGATATTAAGCATGAAATAGAAAGCATATAAACATAGAATAAAATAGCTAATCAAGATGCTCATAGTTGCTCCTCCCTTGTTCCTCTCCTCTCCAAGTCCCAAATGAGTGTAGCTCTCAGCTTTTAGCACTAGCCATGGATGCCATATGGAGATTCAAGATAGTTGAATATGATAAGCAAATGCTATGCAAGTGTAGATAGTGATGCTATGAGAAAGCTCTATGCTAATACCAGTATAACAATAATACTCTAATGCTTCCTTTTTGCTTGAGGAGAAGGGTTCTATTTATAGAAGAAATGGGGAAATGAAGGGTTAAGATTGAGTGGTTTAATCAAGGGCCAAGTTTGAAAGTTGGGGATCCATGTGCACAATTGGCACCAATAAAATGGTGACAAGTGTCAACATAGGATTGGGTTGAGAGAAGAGGTTGGAGGCATTAAAGCCCTGAGAAGACCTCATGGTTATCTAGAAGCTAAGGGTCAAGTCCAAATTAAGATTACCCACTGGATTAAGAGTTAATCCAAGGATAAACCTTTGTGCAAATGTTTAAGAGATAATCATGGTCAAAGCATTAATGGCCTGATGAGACCTTTGGGTTGGGTAGAGGTTGAGTCAAAACAAATGTTTTAACCATGTGGGAGGGTTTGAGGTAACCATTAATGGTTATTGGAGACTTTGGGGATTAAGTGGTTGAAGGTTGAAAGCCTTCAATGGTTATCAAAGACTTTGAGCCATTTAGTGGTTGAAGGTTGAAAGCCTTCAATGGTTATCAAAGACTTTGAGCCATTTAGTGGTTGAAGGTTGAAAGCCTTTAATGGTTATCAAAGACTTTGAGGGTTTGAGAAGTGACTTTCCTTTTGCTTAGGAATGTGACAAAGTTTAGAGAAGGGGTTAGGTTATTTAGAAGTGATTAGAAAATTCTAGAAGGGGTTTAGGCATGCAAGTGGATTTTGTAGAAAAATGCAAGTAGGAGAAATTTTGGTATTTTCAATTAAAATAAAATCATTTATTTCAATTAAATGGTGTAATTTGCATTTGGATAAATATTCAAATAAATATTAATTTATTTAAATGAGAAAAATGAAGATAAAGCATTAAAATGCTTGAAGACTTTGAGGGAAACCATTAAAGGCTTGAAGACTTTAAGGAAAACCATTAAAGTCTTAAGAAGACTTTAGAAGGAAGCCATCAAGTTTGAAAACTTTAAAGCCATCAAGTTTTGAAGACTTTAAGGGAAACCATTAAAGGTTTCAAGTGGGTGAGGATAAATAGGATATTAAATAAATAATTTATTTAAAATAGTTGTGCAACTTGCCTTTGTAGGAAAATACAAGTGGGTGGAGGATAAAGGTGATTTAAATAAATTATTTATTTAAAATAATTGTGCAACTTGCATTTGTAGGAAAATACAAGTGGGTAGAGGATAAAGGTGATTTAAATAAATGTTAATTTATTTAAATGTGAGAGGTGGGATTTTGGGGGATTTAAATAAATATTAATTTATTTAAATGTGAGAGGTGGGATTTTGGGGGATTTAAATAAATATTAATTTATTTAAATGTGAGAGAGTATTTAATTAAATAAATATGATTTATTTATTTAATTAATGGTCTGAATTTGGTTAAGTGAATTAAATCAAATAAATTGAATAATTTATTTAATTAATAGGAGAAGAGGGTTAAGATGAATTAATTAAATATTAATTTAATTAATTATTAATTGATGGTTAAATAATCAAATAAATACTAAGTATTCATTTAATTAAGTGGACAGATTTATGTGACTACACTTGTGTTAAAGAAATATTGGGGGAATGGTTTTTCTTGAAGTTTTCTTGCTTAAAACCTCCATGAATGATCTTAAAATTTATTTCTAGTTTTGGGAATATTGGTTGTTTTTGGGCCAAGATGGGTTAAATAGAGTAGATAAATGGGTGTAAATCCATCTTAGGTAGCCAAATATGGTTTTGTGGTTGAGCAAATCTTACCTATTTGAAAGTTATTGTGTATTTGGAAAAACCATGAATCATGTTGGGAAAATTTTCATTATTGTTGTTTCTTGATCATTCTGGAAAATATATTAGACTGTGAATAAAAGAAAAATTGGGGGTTTTAGTTGATTTATATTTTTATCTTATGGGGTTGTTGTTTTAATTTTTAAATCAAAATTGTTTTATTGTAAACCGAATTTTTTTATTTATTTTGGGGAGGGTTAGGGTTTGGCGAGCGGAGGAGCTGAAGCTCGGCTCACGTTGCCTCCCTTCCTTCCTCCTCATGGGTTCCACAGAGACCTGCGCCCACGATAGCCATAGGGTCCTGTGCCTGCGGTGGCTGCAGGGTCCTGTGCCTGCGGTGGCTGCAGGGACCTATGTCTGTGGTCGCAGGGACCTGCGTTCGCGATGGTCGCAGGTACCTGCGCCCACGGTGGTTGCAGGAGCCCTACAAACGATGGCCGCAGGGGAGGCTGCAGAGGTTCCCACCACTCCCGTGATGGGAGGTGGGCCCCGCAATGGATCCCCATTTTGTTTTAGTTTTTTTTTAAAAGGTTTTTTTTTTAAATAAAACTTATTTTATTAAGAGTTTATTTTAATAGTTTTTATTTATTTACTTATTATTAATTATTATTAATATATATTTTATTAATGAGGATTAATAAATATATATTAATTAATATTTAATTTGAAAACAGTGTATTATTAAATCATTATTAATATATATTTTATTAATAGAGATTAATATAAATATATTAATTAATATTTAATATTAAAATTGTGTATTATTAAATTATTAATTATTTATATTTTATTTTCCAAGGATTAATACACATATAACAATTAATATTTAATTTGGGTATCTGTCTTAATGAGGAAGTATGCTTTGGAAATAGATAGAACATTATTTTAATTAGAGATTTTTGAAATAAAACATATTTATTATTTGGGATTTTTAAATAAAATATTATTCAAGAATATATTATTTTTCGATTTGAATGATATAGGTCATCTGGGAAATTTAGAAATGGAATACTAAAGTATATGAGTAATTTGGAAAAGAAAATATTTATCATTGGATATTTTGAAAGTTTAAATGATATGCTATTAGAATTATTGGAAATTTAATAATGTATCGATTGAGAATTGATAAGTTAACGATACCTTCATTTAGTAAAATAAATGGCTTAGTTATATTCTTCCTCTTTATTGTGAAATAGACAAATGGTAATATTGCAATTTTAGTATTGTATTCACCTTGTAATGGTGATTTTTTTGTTAATGTACTTTTGAAAACTTAGATCATTTAGAAAACTTGATCAACTTTTATTGTTTAAACCAATAGGAAAGAAGATTGTCCTTTTCCGGTTATTGCTTATACAATGTTTAGTTTATGTATTCGCTTTTGTTTAAAGTAATGACAAGGCCTTGATATGTTTGTTTGGACCCTGTCGTTTGGCTGATTTGGGGTACTTGTTTATGTCTTCGGTCTCTAGTTTGGTTGTTGCCTTGTGATGGTGTTATAACTGGTCTTGTCCTTTATGCGGGTGTTGAGTGTTGATTTGTGGTTGACCATAGCGGTTCAGGTCTCTAGTTAGGGTATTGTCAAGCAATGGACCTTGTAATAGCTTTTAAAATATTCAGTTGGATCCATTTCTATGTAGGGATCATTTATGTATTTATTGACTGATGTGGTCGGTTGTTTATTGGTATGATTCACCTGGATGGCAGGAATGTAAATGATGTGAAACTTATGTACCCTTAACTTATTTAAATGATCAGAGGGGTCTTATAGTTGAGAAGACCCGGAGATGTAGCCCTTTAGGGGTGAACTTCGATATCAATTTGGTGTTATGTGTTTCTTTTGTTCTTATGTTTCATGTTTTAGTGTTAGCATGTATGGATGACATTTTGATAGAATGTGTAAGTGGATTAGATGAGGTTTATTGTAAATGCATGTACGCAGTCATCTCTTAATGCAGTAAAGTGGCTCATGAAAAAGTGTAGTTGATTAGTAGAATGAATTCTATTATTGTTAATAAAAATAAGTATGCATGAAAAGTTCTCATTAGTTATGATGAAATTATAGTGTGTTTTGGAACAAGATGCATGGCATGTGTTTAATGTAAAATTGAACGATATGAATGGATAACAATTGTTGGATGAACTTGTCATGTTACCTAAATTGTAATTCTAATGGATGAACTTCATTTTGTTACCTACATTTTAACCTTAATAAATGAACTTCATCATATTAGCTATATTTTAACTAAAATGGATGAACTCATCAAGTTAACTATATTCTAACCTTAATGGATGAATTCATATGTTATCTATGTTTTAACTTCAATGGGTAGATTTTCTCATGTTAGACTCATCTTCAACCATAATGGATGAACGCATTGTATTTATCTATAACTTTAAATTACTAAACAATTATATCCTTGTTTAAAGTAATAACGTGAAATTAAGTTAACCTCTTTTATTGGGTCAGAGTCGTGAGTTGAGTTAGATGTTAAGTTACGTAATCACGTTGGGAAACTCCTTAGGTTTTGTTTAGTCTTCTATTGTGTTATCGAAGCTTTTGATAACTCATTGTATCTTTATGTTGTGTCTTATATAAAAAAAAAATATTTGCACTCCATTTGTGTGTTTTAGCTTTATTCCTTCGGGGTTTCCTGGCGGGGCATTACACTTATTACTTACAAATTCATTCATCCAAACATGAGGTGATCTTATTGGTTTGGCTTCTTCACCTCTACTTCTTCGGGGTGTAGCATCTCTTTGTCTTACATTGGTGGGGGATATTTTAGGTCGCATTTTTGCATTTTTGTTTTCGGTCAACCTATCTTCTCTCGGCTTTCTTTTTCCTTTAGGATCTGCATTATTTCTTCTTGCTACACCAATCTTCATTTTTTGCCTCAAGTCCTCACCGGTTGTAGTTAGGTCAACCTTTTTTCTTGGTACACTTCAGACTATAAAGGTCTGACCTTTGTTATCTCCATTGGAGGAGACAAACTTAATGTCCTTGTGAGAGACATCCTCTCTTGTGGAGCATTCACTAACAGCATATCATAATCCTTCGGTATCCTTGGAGTGTTTTTGTTTACTCAAAAATTTTGCCCAAGGCTTCAGTGCTGCCATCATACAAGATCCTTACCTTGAGCTCATTTTGACACTTCTCAAGGTCTTTACTGATGCTCTTCATTTCTCCTTTTAGGTTCTGACATTCTTAGTCCTTTGTCTCCACTTCTAGCTACAGTTACTCACATCTTCTCTCCTTAGCATCAAAGACTAATTTCAATTAACTAGTTATTCCATTTTCCTCTTCTAGTTGAGATGTCAATATGCAGATATTGTTATTTGATTCTTCAAGGCATGTTCTCAACCGGTTGCATTCTTCATGAACTAATTTTTTATAATTCTTCAATTCATTTCTAACATTTTGCAGCTCTTCTAGTGCACTTACCAGTTCACATTCGAGATCAACTTCGGCTTCATCATCACTATCACTCCCAAACACATCTTGTCAAGGAGATTCATCAATATTGACACCTTCTTACGTGTTCTCCTCATTTTCTATCTCTTGAGCCATGAAGAGGTGGATTCCTTCTTCATAATTTCTAATGCAATAGTTGGTTGATCTATCTTCATCATCTGCACATGTGTTTGTTTCATTTATCTTCTTGATTTTATAAATCGATTCTGCAGTGCAAGGTTCATTGTTATAAATTTTCTTCAATCTATTAGTTGATTTGCATTTGTTCACCTATGAGGAAACATCATCTGAGAGCCCATAGAGTATAACCTCCATTGCTTCATCATTGCACCAGTATCTTCTTTCTGCTTCTGAAGAGGTGGGAGGATAGACATGACTAGGGAGACCATTTACAACAGACATCCAAACATAATACCCTAATGAGGATAGGTAGACTTCCATTTTGTAATACCAAATGGAATAGTTAGACCCATTAAATACCAGAGCAGAGATTGACTCGAAACAACCCATTGTGTCCTTATACCATAATCTACACAATATGGATAAAGCTTATCAACTAGGAACCTAGGATCTGATACCAATTGTTCAATACAATGTACCATTGAGAGGGGGGTGAATCAATGGTTTCCAAAATCTTAAACCTTTTGATCCTAAGAGAGAGTATCGGTTTGTAAAACAAACACAAGTAAACCTACTGGTGAGATTATGCAAGACTTCATAATGCAATCACACAAGATAGGAAAAACCTCAATGAGAAGTGTTACTAGAGTCTACTACTCCAATCCAGCCTCACAATGAAAACCTTCGGTTACAACATTTAGGGCACCAACCCCTGCACCGAGCTCCAACTCAGTGATATATCATGTACATAATCAATTACAAAAGTAATAGTCTGATTACAAGTGAATCTTGTAACCATTGCATACACTTTACCCTATTGGTTTCTCACCTCCTCTGCCTCATCGGTTGACTTATACTCCTCCTTCTATCTCTCTCAATCTCTTTGCTCACCTTCACTTGTTGTTGCTTACATATCGGTTCTACCTCTACCTATTGGATGCTCAGTCACAACATACACCTACTGTCGATTACTCTGCTCGCCAGTTTATCCTTTCTCTACTTACTACCTGTTGAATCTTCTCTCCCATACACACATGTAGCTGCTTCACTCTCCACTACCTTCTACTTGGCTTGAACACTATCAGTTCCTACCTCTGCAAATTACTTTGCATTATGCTGGTTTGTTTGATCTTGTCAGTTAAGCCAATGTTAAATCCTCTCATCGGTTTAACCTTCCCTACTAGCTCATTTCTTCAGATGTTGAGTTCCTTGACTCTTTTTAGTCTTATATACTCTCTTCTCTTCTCAAGATCACTCTCTTTCCCCAACTAGCATCTTCGGACCTCAATCTTTGATCCACATAAGTATATATGTTTTCCCACCAAAATGTAAGTTTGAACTTAGGCATGTTAGGGTTTGCTCATTGATCAAATTGGCATACTAGATCTAATCAAATCTCTTCTCTGATATTGTAGACCTACAACAAGTCATCCATCGCTTCCAATCTTGTGGCTTCCAATGCATATTTACTATGTTTAGCAGATACGGTAGACTGATCACTGACCCGCTTCTATCCATCACATTAAATGGTCTCATAGTTATCTTTCCCAGGATGATAAGTTGATCAAATCTCCTGCTTCGATCAACTCCTCAAGGGGCATCCTTTTATTTGCCTTGAGTTGTACTCTTTTGCAATTCCCCATGATTGTCATAGTCAACATTAAATATCAACCAATGCCAATAACCTCACCAACATGACACTTCACCGACCTCTGCATGTTTTCCACTTCAACTCCACGTGGCATCCTTATTGATATCCATCTCAACTTAGACCTCTGTGTTGGTTTAGATAGGATCACTAGCCAAACACTTAACTGGTGCACACCTAGCAAACATCTAACCCTACCGGTATGCCTCACCTTACCAGTTTCCCTTCTTTCCATCACCATCTCTATCTTACCAGTGTATCACATTTACCAAAACATCAACCATGTTGGTCCTCATCAGCAATCTAGGATGAATCAGCAATCTAGGATGTCTCATCATGTGCATCTTCTTCAGATTGAGAGAACTTCACATTTGTCTCTCAGTTCACTTAGTTGCATGTTGGTAACCTTGTTTACCGATTGGGACACTAGATAACTTCATGTTGTCAACCTCCATGCATCTCCATTGGTGGCAACAATAATCTCCACTTGAGCCTTGGTAATTCCAAGTGTGTAACTGTAGAGATTCGTCTTCATCTGACCGATACCCATCTCAACAGGTTTACCAAGATGGAAAACCCATCATGTCAACACTTCCTTCTCTGTCCCTATAGCACATCTTGACTTCTCATGTTGATCCAGTGTTCATCTTAGATCTTATCCTCTGGAGGCATCCTCATCTTTCACTTTAGTCATCTAGTCTATGCATCCAATCACCTGCCTTTTCTTACTCTAACTAACTTATCCTAGAGAGTCATGATGTATGTCATGTATGTTGTGGGATAAGAAAGGTATTACCATTTACTAGGGAGAGGATTAAACAACTGCACTTCAACTGCTAACCCTTCATTAGATCATATTGTAGTGAGCTCTACCGGTCACATGCTTTTCGGTTCTCATCACTCACCGATCACTTCTCTATCATGCTTGTTCAGCATTAGCATGCATACTCACAAACTAGTTCCTTCTTCCCAATACTGATATGTAAACTGATTACTCCAACATAATTACATGGTGACTTCACTACCCACACTACCGGTTGATAGCACTAACAACATATCAACTATTCTCCCATACCAGTTGTCCTACTTTATGTTATATTGGTTGACACCAGTGACAACACAATGCCAACATAGGTAACTTGGTTTCTTTTCCATAACTTAAAACATAAGGTGTGTTACATGTTTATCTCTTTGGTATAATTCTATCAGCCCAAAGGCCTAACTTGATCTTTTCATTGAAAGTTCTCTGATTTTCAACAATGGTCTTCTTAATGATGTTGATCAAGTTTTTGTTAGTTGATTCAACCTGTCCATTACCTTGAGGGTAATAATTGGATGAAGTATTCAAATAGATATTGTGCTTAACTGGCCAATCTGAAACTCTAAGACAAATGAAAGCTAAAGCATTATCAAAAATGATTGAGTCTAGGGTACCAAACCTTGACACCAAGTCTTGATAGAAGTTCAAGACAAAAGTTTCATTAGCTTGTCTTAATGGTACTACTTATGTCCACTTAGTGAAATAATCAGTTGTTGTAGGAATCCACTTGTGACATATACTAGAGGGTGGATTAATAGGCCTTATAAAATCAAGCCCCCACTTTGCAAAGGGTTGTTCAACTTCAATTGGTTGCAAAGGAAAGGCTTCAAGCCTTTGTTTGCCTACAAACAATGAACACTTTTCACATTTTCTGACCCATGAGTGAGCATCCTTAAACAAATATGGCCAATAATAACCAGCTCTCATAATTTTTTAGAGCTTTTGTTCTTGCTGCAAAGTGACCTCCTGAAGGTCCTTCATGGAATTCTTTGAGAACTCTTTCAATCTGATCTGACTCAATGAATCTTAATAAAACATTATTGAAATCATTTTTAAACAAAACATCATCTATTAATGCATAAGGAATGGCTTGAAGCCTGAAATACCTTCTTTTTTATCTGTCCAAACCTTCTGGACAGTCACCTATTTGCAGATAATGAGCAATCTTCTAATTCCAGATTGCTTGTATAGCTAGGATAGTAGGTTGTTCTTCATCATTAAATACTATTTCGACTTGTTGCTCCTCTTCCTTGTTGTTTTATGCACTTCCATCAAGTTGTTCGCATAAACCTTTGCCTCTAACTATCTTGGTAACTTTAATAGAGATGTCATATTCCATTGCTTTAGTAATCCAACCTGCCCTTTTGTCTTTTGTGTCTTTGCTGAGAAGAAACTCTTTCACTATTGTATGAGAAACCATAAGCTGAATTTTATTGTTAAAAAGTATGTACCTAAACTTTTTAAGGCTTCTTATAACAACTAGTACATGTTTTTCTACAAATGAGTACCTAGTTTCATAATGATGTACAATCTGACTAAAGAATGCAATGGGATGTTTTAAGCCTTCATTACTTTGTTGGCACAACATTGCAGAGATTGTTTCCTCACCCCCAAAATCATATAAGATAAAATCTTTTTTTAAATTAGGATTAATGAGAGTAGGGGCTACTGCAATTACTTCTTTAATTTCTTCAAAGTTGTTTTTACCTTCCTTAGTCCACTGAAAAGGTATATTATTCTTAAGCATGGTTGTTAATGGTTGCATTAAAGCTACAATATTAAGAATAAATCTTCTGATAGAGTTAATCCTACCAATAAAATTTTGAAGTCCTTTCTTATGTGTAGGTAATGGCAATGCAAGTATGGTTATGATCCTCTCAGGGTCTATTGAAATCCCATGCTTTGAAACAATATATCCCAACAATTTTCCTTCATGACCAACAAATATGCTCTTCTTGGGATTCAATGAAATGCCATACTCCCTGCATCTTTCAAAAATTTGTCTAAGATAGTCAAGATGTTGATCAACATTCTTAGAAAAAATTATTACATCATCTATATAAACCAAAACAAACTTGTTAATTGGGCCCTGAAATACCATGTCCATTGCACGCTAAAATATTGCCCCTACATTGGAAAATCCAAATGGAATTTTAATTTTAAGCCATTGTACCCAGCTTGGTGGTAAAAAAAAATTTGTACTGGTCTTCTTCTTTGACCAAAATTTGGTTATATCTTGAATAACCATCAAGCAATGAGAACCTCTCTGAACCTGAAACAATCTGCAAAATCTATTCCATTGAGGGCAGTGGATAATGATCCTTCAAGAGAGCCCTGTTCAAGTCTTTAAAGTAAACACATAACCTGAGTTCACCATTTTTATTCCTAACAGGAACTAGATTGGAGACCCAGGATGTGTGCTTTATGGGAAAAATGATGTATCCTTGAACAAGTTATTCCAATTCAGTCTTCATAAGATGTTCTAATTTTGGATTTAAAGGCCTTTGTTTTTGCCTTACAGGTTTTCAATTCTCAACCAACTCAATGGTATGCTGAGCTAAGTGAGGATCTTCATATCTTTCTTCAGGAGTGCATACCTTGCCAATTTTCAACAACTTGTCTTTGAAAATCTAAATTGATTCATAGTGTTCCTCCTTTATGAACAAGTTGCCTTTATCTTTTCTAACCTGATCATCTATATTGAAAATGTTTTCAAGGTTTACCAAACCTTTGGGAAGCTTATTAGTGTTCAATTGTAGGAATTGATTCTCATATTGTTGATTGAACTTGTGTTGATTTCCATCGAAAAATTCAGCCTCTTCAATTAGAAAATTTGAAATTTGCTCATTTGATTCAGAAACCTACCAATTAACATTATTATCTGGGACTGAAGGTCTGACATAAATCTTTACATAATTCTATCTTTTCACATTTTCAAGCTCCTTGGGGATATAAAATTGTGCACCTAGGGTTGCAAGGCTATTTGCTTCCTTATTTTGACTTCTAGGTATGGACAATAGATTAAATGCATGAAAATATTCAATTAAATCCCAAATTCTATGCTTATACATCTTCAAAATATTATTCTTGGTGGCATGAATATTTCTAACTTGATTCACCACTAATTCACTATCACCAAATACTTGCAAGCACTTAACATTTCTCTTTCTAACTCACTCTAGTGCATGTGCAAGTGACTCATACTTTGATGTATTATGTGTACAACTAAAAGAAATTTTGAAAGAAGAGTAATATTTCATACCTTCGGGTGAAACAAGCATAGCACCACCTCCAGAACCATTTTTACCTATTGAACCATCAAAATAAAGCTATCATACCTCATTTTTCTGCTCTTCTAACTACTGGTTGTGATGGTCCTGTTGTTTGTCTTCTTTTTTAAGGTTAGGAACAACAATACCCTCCTCATGGATCATATAAATACCAAGTCCTACCTCATCCATGTTTTTGAAAGGATCTTCAGTATTCTGAGCTACCCATTCATCCAATTTTACATCAAGTAGTCCTTGAATGGGTGTGTCTGGATCTTGGACAATGAGAAATTCTTCATGCTCATGAACAAGAAGATCCACATTTATGGGACTTGGTGTGTATGTTTCTAAATGATCATTGGCCAAGCGTTATAATTTGATGGTCACCTTAGTGCCATATCTGGTTCTAAAGAACATGTGAGATCAATCAGAGGAATGATAACCTCCTAACTTAGATGTGAAATCCCTAGATAGGCAAATAGAAAAAAATATGGTGGTAGATCAATTATATAGATATCCTATGGGATTACAAAATTAGGACAGACATGTAAGGTCAAACCAAGGTTTTTGATGACTCCAATTGACTTTACTATTGTACCATATAGCTGGACAACTCCTCTAGAAATAGGTTCATATGTTAAACCGAGTTTGTCTGCTAGTTGTTTAGGCATTACAAAATTGTTGGCTCCTAAATCTATCATGCAATTATGGATTAGATGTTGGCCTACTATTAAGGTGACATAAAAAGGAGGAGGCTTTGCTATTTGGGTTGGCTGACTACTCTTATCTTGAGTATCATCGGTTAGCACAATGTTAGGTTGATCTTTCTGAGCCTCATTGTTTAAGGAAAAATTAGCTAAAGCTTCCTACAATAAGTCTTCTTGACTGGAAATATGCAAAACATCTATCATAGACATGGAATCTATGGTCTTTTTCATAGATTCAACAATATTAAAAGTTGGACCACTAACCTTTTATTGTAATTTTGGAACAGCAGGCTCTGCTTGTGTTCATTTGGGTTGAAAGTGTACTTTTTGTTATTCTCTTGCTACCACAAGCTATCCTCTTGATAAAATATGTACATTTTGGATAGGTGGGGGTATCCGAGCAAATTGTTGACTTGTAGAATCTTGTTGTTTTCCTTTATCTCCTTGTTGTTGACCATTTACAGCTTGTTGTCCTATGTCAATAGCACATTTTTTGACCTTGTTTTGGCAGCAATAGGTGTATGTGGCTGATTTTGCACTTGTGGCTGATTAATACCACAAAAAATCTTCATCCTGCCAATTCATTAAAGCAACCTCAGGACCTTCTGGTTCTTCAATAATACCTACATTCTGGAAAGATAATGAGTTATTATGTACTATTAAAGACTATGATTGTGCATGCATTGCATTCAAGCAGGATGCTTGATTATGGGCTTGTTGGCATGGAAAACATCAATCTTGTGCCACGTTGTTCTGAATAGGCACAGTTTCTTTTGAATTGTTGGTAGTATTATTATTATACTACTGGTTTTGCCTATTATTAAACTTCCTCCTTTGATTTTGAGAAACAAATTTGCAATTGGGCCTATTAGGGTGATATTGGAGTTGGTAAGGTCTATAATTTTTACCTTTTTGATTCTTAAGGCTCACTAAATCATTTCTAATAATCTGCAATATTTTTGCCATCTTTTCTTCAGTACCATTAAGCTCTTGCAGTTCTAAATTTAATGTAACAACATTGTTATGAGAAAACTTTTGGAATCCTAGTGCTGGAACAACAGGTAATGCAGCCATAGGAGGTACTTGCAAAGGTATCAATGGTTGTATATCAGGGAAAATAGGCATAAGAGGTCTAGGGGAAATTTTGCCAGCTTGTATAAGGCCATTTTCTGCTCTAATTGCTACATTATAAGTTGTTGGTAATGTAACCCCACTCATATCTACTGAATCATAACAACAATATCATTGTTTAGAGCTCTCAAATAGTATAAAAAGGCATGTTTAGGAGAGGGTTTTACCATTGTAGGAATTCTATTCCAGGTTCGCTCAAAACGATAATTGAAATCAGTCATCTACTCTTATAGAGCCCTCTTGATAGTGGTCATCTACTCAACCAATGATAGGTGACCTGACTATCTACAAACTGCTTTGTCATCTTATCACCCAAATCATCCCAATCACCAATTGAATTAATTAGCAAACCTCTGAACCATTGGAGTGTTTTACCTTTTAAGGATGTTGGCAGTAGCCCGAGTGCTACGTTCTCTTACGTTATATGGTGTACTGTGCACAAGGATGTCATATCTATTATGTGCTCAATAAGTGTGGCGTGGTCTTCACCAGTAAAAATAGGTAGACTTTTTAGAGTCGCTCCAGGTATGGGATCATGTTGGGTCAGATTTAAAGGGTTGCCTCCATTAAAAGGTACAAAAGCATGTGCTCTTGGTATGGCTATTGGAATTACTGGAGGATTTACTAGTGGATCAACCAGTAGATTCTGGGTAATGAATGGTTGAATTGGGGTTGTTGCAAAAAGAGGATTTATACGGGAAGCAAAATTAGACTGAGAATTAGGCAAAGGAGAAGAATTAAACATAAAATCAGAATTTGGGTTTTCAAGAAAATCTTCAGCTGGTGAATCTGCTGGAAATTCAGCTATTGAATTTGATTCTTTATCTATCTTTTTCATTGTATTTAACCTTCTATGTGATGGTGGTAGCTCAGTGTGCTCAACTGGATCCTCACTTTGTCTGATATTTTCTCATATGATGTTAAGATTTGTTCTGCACATAAAACCAAACAATAGAGTCACCAAGTACTTAGGAAAATAACCTCAAAAGGCTGTAATACTATTGTCAATACAAAAACAACAGCAAAAATGGAGTTTTTTTGAGATGTAATAGCTCAAACGAGTCCTACCGGGCGTGCCAAAAACTGTTGTCACAAAGGATTGCACTCGTGATCCTAAGTGTCAAACCAAGTAATCCTATAAAACATGGAAACACCTTCAAGCTTGTGGAAATTGAAGGTGAATCTCCAGAGACCAAGTTGGCTTCCTATCTTGATGGATCTCTTACACTAACTTCTTATGAGAAAAGGGTAAAAAGCTTGCATGTAACGAAAAACCTCCTAATGGAGGTGATACACCAAAATGATACAATTCGACCACTTGTTGTCCTAAAACTATAACCAACTGCAATAAGACTAAAAATTATTTCACAAATCAAATAAGATCATGAAATTCATAAACATTTCATGTGAAGGCTCGAAGTTATCCAACTTCTACATGTAGGAAAAGTATTTTTTCAGAACATGCAAAGAACTGGAAACCAGATGAACACAACCCACAACCTAAATTTACTATGAAATCTTCCTATTTCTGCAAAGCATAAATGAGACAAAGCAAAGGATTCTAAATCAAATCAGAATAAATCTGTCCAAACATTCATCTAACAATGGAGAAATAAAAATAATTGACAAAGAAACTAAAACTCTCTATTACAAACTGAAAATAATCTCTATTACAATGTTGAAAATTGAAAAGTGTTGAGATGCAATTCTTTTTGTTGTATGTGTAAGAAAAAAGAAAGAACCAAAGAAAAAAAATAAGGAGAATAGAAGAATATATAGATCTCATGAAGAATATCTCCTCCAAAACCCTAAAAAGAAAAAATTGCAAGAGAAAAAGCCTTGGGAGAATTTGCCCAAAATAGCATAGAAAACTCATGCATAGACCTCTCAAAAATAGCCTCAAATGCTCAAAATAGGTTTGCCACTGATACTGCATGAAAAAGAAACCCCCTGCTAAAAATATAACTGCCACAAATCCCAAAAATAGCTCTAAAAAGTAACTCTTTATTCAAACAAATTGCATGGTGCATGCTACCAAAAATAGGTGATGCACTAAAAAACAAATCACTCCCTCTGCTTGAACTGCATGATAACTGCCAAATATAGCACTAAAAGCATAAGACTATTCCCTCAAATTTGCATGGAGGCTGACACTAAATATAGTCGTGAGAAAAGGTAGACTCCCTGACTATAATATCTGCATGCTGCTAATGCCAAATATAGTTGGAAGAAAATAAAACTCCACTGTTGAAAGAAGAAAACCCCTTGTGTAAATTGCATGCATCCTCTATATTTGTACTTATATCTCTTTAAATAATCTTATTTAGCACTTAAATAAAACAAAATTATTTTATTGGGTGTTAAAATAAAAACTACTTTTTATTTTAACTCTATATTTATCCTTCTATAATCTAATATAACTTTATAAAGATTTTTTAAATAAAAGAATCTTGATAATTTTATATCAAATTATAAATAAATAAATATTAGAGAGCTTCTTTTTATTATCCTCATACAAGAAAGATAAAAGCTTTTCATTTTCTTTAAAACTTAGGTCAAAGAGACTTAAAGTCTCGACCACAACATATAATAAAATTAGGGCATGTAACACAAAAATCTCGAACCCTAAAAGATCATTTTTTCACTTTACATTTTGTATTTTTGGAAAAAGAGTTTCTAGTGGTCACCATGCATGGACTCCTTGCTTGGGTTTTGAAGACTTTGAATCGGTCTTGCATGCAGATCTTTCTGCAACTAGTTTTTTTGCATGAAACAAGCATGGTATGTACTTATCTCTGGCTGTGGTTTTGATATTTTCTCTTGTAAAGAATGTGAAAGTTTAGGGTTTATTCGCAAAAATGTTGGAGCTTCATTCATGCATTTTTTAATTTTTTTTTGTGATTTCATAGAGCTACTAGTGTTTTATTTCTTTGAGTCTGACTTTTCTGTCTTTTTATAGGGTTGTACTTATTGTTTTCTCTTATTTTCTAGTATTATAAACTTTGTAACTTATGAATACATGTAGGGTTTTGATCTGAAGCTCTTGCACATGCATTGTCGACTCTTGTATACAAACCCTAGGATTTTTTATTATCTTTGCTAATGGAAAAAACGTATTCACTACTCTTAACATTATGATAGTCTTTCTTTCTTTCATCTGACAATATCTTATGTGTTGTGTATATGGGTTGTGTGGTATCTTATGCTCATAGCATCACTTTTTTTCTTCTGAATGTGATAGCTCTGTTTGTATTTAGTTTCAATGTATAGCATTCACTCCTACAATATCTCAAGACTGGGGCTCTATTCTTGACAAGCACAGGGCTGATTTCATTCATCACCTTGAAGAGTATCAACTCCTCATTTTTATACTCTTGTTAGAGTGAATAGTTATCTTGTATTGTACTATGATTGGTCTCCTAGTTGGTGCTTTTTGTGATTCGTGGCTACAAGGTGTATGATCCTTGGTACTTTTGTCTCAGTTGCATCTTAATACAAATCTCTGCATATGTATTTTGGGACTGTCCTCAAGACTTAAGTTGCCAATATGACTATTGTTATCATGTGTCTATCATTCTCGACCATTGTCTCTCATGACTAAAAGGGTTAATACTATCATAAATTGTAATATATGTGAAGACCACCTGCAGGCTGTATAAATGACACTATTGGTTGTTATTAAGCTATTATGAGTGTTTTCCTTTACTTTTTGCCTTTCTAGTACATGCTCTTTAAAACACCAAGTCATAGTGCCTTCTAAAGGTATGTATTCATTTGCTACACTTGATTAAAATCTTGACTTTAACTATGAAAGCCTTGGACTACTTTAAAATATTTTAGATTGTTTTAAATGGAGTGCTTTGTATGCCCATTCTCATGACTATAAATCTGATTTTTCTGAGAGTATACCAAATTACTGCATTTTCGTGTATCCTTGGGATGCAAGAGCACTACTGGCAAGATTGCAATGTTCATGGAATGAATGCTCATAGAGTTTTTGACAAAGGTTTGTTATTTTCTTTGATCATTGTAACCATGACTCTGGTATAACTTTCACTGTCAAATGACTCATTATACCTCTTTCTTTTGGTTTTGTAAGTCTTTCTTGATCTTGTTCTTGTCACTAGTTTTGAAGCTTTAATGGTGTTGCTCATATGTCTATTGTTTTAACAATCTATCACTGTGATCTTTTGAATCCATTGTTTATTAACAACCTCTTATGACTGTGGTTATTCACTATGACCCCAGACCTTGTATTGATAGTCTGTTCTTTGACCCTTTTAATGATAACTTTTCTCTTCATATCTTGAGACTACATAAACATATCTCATGCATTGTCCTTGATCATTATGGAAGAAGCTCCTTTAATTCTAACTGTTTATAAATTCTTTGGATTACACTTTCTATCTTTTTTGTTGACCATGCTTCCTCTATACCCAGTAACCAACATCTTATTTGATGTTTTGTCTCACTGTGTGATTGAACATAATTTGCCTCAGACTTGGGTTGTTTTCTTTGTGACAAAACCACTGACATGACCTTTCTTTGTCCTGGAGTGCTCCATATCTTTTAAACCCTACTCATTTGTGTTATTGTCTTTGTTTAGACTTGCATTTGTAACATAAAGTATAAATGTAGTCATCATGCTTTTACTGTTGTATGTTCCTTGAATGAACTTTTAACAGGTTTTGAGAATGTAATTTCTATTGTTGGTTAATAATGTACCGGCATCTTTAGTGAGCCTATTCTTGGTTGTTCATGATAGTGGGAAGTTTGTTCACAATAGTGACTTTGTTTTATGATTGTATTGTGAATGCATCTCTTAATGGTACTATGGACTGCTATTACTTCTTCCTTAGAGAGTTGTGACTTCTTCCATGCATTCATAACTATTATTACTTGTTGACTTTGTGTTCTCTATATCTCTGCCATAAATGAGCTTATTTCCTAATGCAATGGCCTATAGAGCAGTAATAGATCCTCCCAAAAACCTTTTTTTTATCATTCATGCCCTTGACTGACTCTAAGTGATCCTCTTAAGAACATGAACTACATTTTAGGATTGAACTACTCTATAAATAAAAGGTTTGATTGTTTTACATTGGTTTTTTCCTTGATATTAGCTAGCAATTGCTACTATGAACAGGGATATTTTTTTCTTTATCAACTATTATGCCCTAAACACTACTTTATACATTCTGGTGTGCTTTATAATCATGATAGTGTATCCCTGAGATAGTAATGTTTGTTGTTCACTGATATTTTCAAGTTGGGTTGGCTACTGTAGCAATCTCTATTCCCTATATATGGCTTGAACATGTGACTCAGTTTTGTTAATGAATGCCTTCTTTCAAAGTTTCAACTACTTTTTTTAATTCCATGAAATGAATGAATTCAATATAGTTAAGACAAAAAAAATATCACCACCTTGGCATTAAGATTAATGCCCTTGATTCCTTTTTGCATGTACCTTTTGTATTAAGACCATGAATACTTCTTAGAAGACTTTCCTTTGATAGCCTTTAACTATCACTGTAAAATGATGTCATTGATATTCTTTGGGGTTGACTACCTTCTTCAATGTTGTTTGTTTCTTTATTGTCTTACTGTGTCATCCTTAAAATGATGCCACAATATACTCATGATTGTACTTGATTGTATTTGTTCTTTGATGAGGCCTTTACACAGCAATATTTTGGTTTCTCATGGCTTCAATACTATTAAAACTTAATGCTCAATTATTACTTTCATGAGTAATTTATTCTATATCTTAAGTGATTGCAACTCTGTCACTGTACTGTATTTTGTTGGAAACTTTTGAAAGTAATCATGACTTTTAACATTTCTTATGATCTGGTCTTTGATTGTTTCATGACACTCTATAAGACTATAAGTTGTTTATTCATCTTGTACATGACTATCACAAAATTGGCATTGTTATCTGTAAATTTATCTTGTGACATTGTCATAACAATTGCAATAATTATATCAAATTTTGTATTAACTATTCCTTGATGGACTGTTATGATCTTTTAACTCTTTCCTATGATATTCTTTAAACACTAAATCTTTCTCTGTGATAGTCTATGATACTGTGCATTTGATAGGTGACTTCCCTATTTGTTTCTCAATACCCTAACAATGGTTGCCTTCTATAAATTTATTATGGTGTCTCAGTGGCCTTTATATATGACTATGATTGTGGGAGTCTTTACGTATGAATATGGTTGTATTGTCCCTTTGGTTGTTTTGTACATTGTTGTTTCAAGTGTTGGTATTTATGACTGTTGCAAATATTACTGCTCTTTGATGATTGGTCTTCTTTTCTACTTACTGAACATGAACTCATAAAACCTTGTCTTTTTTAAACCTTTCATACTATCTTTACTCATATTATGTATCTAGTCATCTATAGACCATGGCACGTAGTTCTATTCACTGTTGTATGTGTTGTCATTAAATGACAGCTTTTGTTGTCATTGAGTGATAATATATGGCACTTTGGATATGGTTGTGTTCCTATTTGGTAGTTGATTAGTGTCACTGTGTGAGTAGTGACATGTATGTTGGGCTCAACCCCTTTAGGAGCCCATTTTAACCCACATACATGATATTTCTGGAATGAAAACCTATATTTACACATGAAACAAACAAGTTAGATAAAATATGATGCTTGATGCTATCTCATGGCACTTTATTTGCATTGATCTTTATTCTTTCTCTGAGTCTGGTGTAGCAATGTAAGCACATCGGGAAGAGCATTATGTATGTAGGAATGAGATAAGTAACCTGGAGCTCTAACAAATGTTTCTTCTCTTTGTTTTCAGGTCAGCTCTTGAAGTGGACGGCGAAGCACTTGGACCAATGAAACTGATTAGAAGACTCCAAAGAGAACTCATCAACCTATACAAGCAATGATGGGTTCCATATCTCCTTCTTTCATACATTCTTTTGATTTTGTTATGTGTTTACTGTTCTATAATAAAAAAGAGATCACTTGGCTATTCCCATGGCTTGTGTGGGATTTCATGAAAAATTTAATCTTTACAAATAAAAAAGTGTTACATGCAAATGTTTTATTCATATATATCTCTTTTGATCAAAACAATTGCATATTTTTGAAATAAGATACTTGTATGGCATACTTGTTTATTTTTAAAGATACCAAGCTTGAAAAATAAATTATGTACCTTTCATCGAAATGGAATTTATCAAGCCTGTAATGAATAAGACCTATATAGGTCACCAAAATTAGGTGTGATAAAAATTTGGTAATAGTTATATTTTTGTAATTAGGTGGTGTTTGTCGAGCCAACCTTATTGATTTATCCAAGGTTGATGTCATGTATAAATAAATGTAATATCTTTGTAATTGAGTGTGCAAAGTGTATGAGAATCTGAATATGTATGTGTTGAATGAGTACATCATTTGGAGGTTGAGAATAAGTCTGAAGAGAAAAAAGTTGTACTTAACCGGAACTATAACCAAGCATTAGGAGATGTTATTCTTCAGTTCATGATCTTTTGGATGTGATTTGAATCTATTTGAAAGACAGTGAGTCTTCCTTGGGTTGTAGCCCTTGTTGTTTTTCAGTAATGAGCTCTAGGCAGTGCTCCTGAATGCATGTGCATTCCCCATTGTAATATTTCATATACTTCTATTAGAGTATCATCATATTGTGGCTAGGTTCCCACCATGGTTTTTCCCTTGACTAGGTTTTCCATGTCAAAAATCTTGGTGTTATGTGTGTTCTTGATGTATTGTTGATTTATGCTTCCATGGTTAATTATTAGATCTAAGAATAAAATTAAGTTGTGTAAGTTTTTGAGACAACTGATTCACCCCCCCTCTCAATTATCTATCGGTTATCAAAGATATTTCATCAATTGGTATCAGAGCACATTCCTCCGAAGAAGCTTAACCGCTTGAGGTGTGATTTAGGATGGCGACTTATAAGAAGGACAATTCAATATTTGATGGTACTAACTACTCTCTTTCGAAGATCTGCACGGAGTGTCATTTGAGATGCATTGTTGAATCTTATTGGACTATTACAAAGAAAAAGTACACTATTCCTGCAAATGGACCTTCAACTCTGAATGAGATAAAGGTATTTGAATGCAATATTAGGGATAAGGAAGCATTGTTGAGTGTTCAGACTAATTCTGAAATGACAAATATTATGGAACTGCAGACCACTCATGAGATCTAAATGAAGTTGAAAACCCTATATGAAGGAGACAGTTATGTGAAGATTACTAATTTGTAGAGCCTAAAAGGAAAGTATGAGATGTTGACGATAATCAAAGATGATAAAATTATTTCTTTTATGTAGAAGGTGAATGAACTTGTGTGCAATATCATATGTGCCGATGGAAAGTTGGAAGAATCAGAGATTGTTGCTAAAGTGCTTAGATCCTTACCTACATCCTACAAACATAAAGTTGTTTCTATTGAGGATATTCAGATAGTGACTTATGTGACCAGAGACATGTTTATTTTTAAGCTATCATCCTTTGAGTTGAGTGAGTTTGGCAATTCCCTTCCTAAGGTAGAATCTGCATTCAAAGCAACTATTTCCAGAAAGGATAAGCAGAGATATGATCCAGGATAAATTGCTTCAAGATGGATGTCTAGATATGAGAAGGAGATGAAAGAGATTGAAGAAGAATAGAAATATATTGAGGATTTTGAAGCACTAATTGCCAGGAGATTGTCTAAAGGAGTCATTAAGTATGAAGGAAAGTTGCCTCTTAAATATTTTGCATGCAATAAGATAGGACATTTTTCCTCAAGGTGTCTAGAAAGAGTTCCTAGAAAACCTTACAAGCCTAAATTTTAGAAGAAATGTTATTATGCCACTGATTAAGGTGTGTCTAATGATGGATCTGATAAGGGAAATACAAGTGAGAATAAATGGGTGTTTATTTCTATCAAGGAAGATGATCCAATACCTACTAATTTTGCTAGCTACATGAATGAGGAATGAGCTTTGGTTGCACAATTTGAAGAGAAAGATGAATGGTTGATTGATAGTGGATGCTCTCATCATATGCCAGGTGATAAGAGTAAGTTTGTGAGATTGGAAAAGTATGAAGGTGGAGTTGTAAGATTTGGTGATGATAAAGCTTGTGTAATTTGTGGTAGAGGTTCTATTTCTCTTGATGGTAAGCATAATACTGATGATGCCTTGTATGTAGAAGGCCTAAACCATAACTTTTTGAGTGTTGGACATATGGTTAACAAGGGATATGATCTTCAGTTCAAGAATGGCAAGTGTAGAATCTTGGGTAGCTTTGGAATTGAGATTGCATCAGGTACAAAGACTAAAGGTAATATCTTTCACTTGAATAGTGTTGGTAAAAGATGTTTGATTACTCAGGTTGATGAAAGTTGGTTATGGCATAGAAGGATGTGTCTTGTGAATTTTGATAAAATTGTTAAGATAAGTTCTACTCAGGTTGTGAGAGATCTTCCTAAGTTGATGAAACATGCTAACCCTATGTGCAAGGAATGTTAGAAAAATAAACAAGAATTTATTTCAAGAGTAAGAAGCATTTTTCAAATGGATTATTGGATCTTGTGCATACTAATTTGTGTGGACCTTCTAGGGTTAGAAGCTTGCAAGGAGACATATGTTTCATGTTGCTTATTGATGACTATTCAAGGATGATGTGGGTTAATTTCTTGAGGGAGAAGTCTAAAGCTTTAGAGAAGTTCAATATTTTCAAGGCTATGGTTGAGACTAAGATATGTTTGAAGTTGAAGTGTATGAGATCTGACAGAGGTGGTGAATTCATTTCCAGTGAGTTTAATGCATGTTGTGAAGACATGAGATAAGAAGAATGTTGTCTACTCTGAGAACCCCTCAGCAAAATGGAGTTGTAGAAAGGAAGAACAAAACCATTCAAGAATTTGTTAGGACAATGATGGTTGAAGGAAATTTTCCGCATGTTTATTAGAGAGGTTGAGCACTTCTATTTACACTCTTAATTGGGTTCATATCAAAGATGATACTGGTACGAATCCTTATGAATTATGGTTTGGTCATTCTCCTACTGTTAAATATTTCATAATTTTTGAAAGTAAATGCTATATCAGAAGAGATGAAGATTTAGGAAAGTTTGATATTTATTGGTTATTCTACTAAAAGCAAGGCCTGTCAGTGTTATAATAAGAGATTAAGAAAGATAGTTTATGAAGGCAATGAGAATCAGTATAGATCTTGTGGATATGATTCAGATGATCATAATGATGGCACGGATAAAGGGAAGAAATTTCAAAATCAGAATCAAGTTCAAGTCGTTTCGATGAATCCAAAGAATCAAGGTGAAGGAACTAGTGCAAATGCTAAAGAAAGAGCTCAAGAGTTTGAAGTTAAATAAAATCCTAAGACTCCTAGGTATGTAAGATTCAATCATTCTGAAAATCAGATTATAGGAGATAGAAATAAAGGTGTTCAGATAAGAAGAATTGCTACAAATCAAGTTGAGTATTGCTTGATTTCTAAGATTGATCCTAAAGAGGTGAATGAAGCATGTAAAGATGAACATTGGGTAAAACTGATGGAAGAAGAATTGAATCATATTGAAAAGAAAAATACTTGGACTCTTGTTCCTATACCTCAAAACCAAAATGTAATTGGAACTAAATAGGTCTTCTGAAACAAATTGAATATGCAAGGTGAATTTGTTAGGAACAAAGCAAGACTTGTTTGTAAAGGCTATTCTCAAATGGAAGGAATTGATTTTGAGGTGACTTTTGCTTTGGTGGCAAGAATTGAAGCTTTCAAATTATTTCTTGCTTATGTTGCTTACAAGGATTTCAAAGTCTATCAGATGGATGTCAGGTCAGCATTCCTTAATGGTAAGTTGGAA
This sequence comes from Cryptomeria japonica, assembly GCF_030272615.1. Lineage (NCBI taxonomy): Eukaryota > Viridiplantae > Streptophyta > Pinopsida > Cupressales > Cupressaceae > Cryptomeria > Cryptomeria japonica. The sequence continues at coordinate 56,407,305 of NC_081413.1, read as the reverse complement.
GAAGAGGTGTATATAGAGAAACCAAATGGATTTCAACTGATTGATCAAGAAGATATGGTGTGTCATTTGAAGAAATCATTGTATGGATTGAAGCAAGCCCCAAGAGAATGGTATGCCAGATTGGATAAGTATTTATTGAAGCTAGGGTTTAATAAAGGTATTGTTGATACTAATCTTTATTTCAATATTGATCATGATAATATTCTGATTGTTGAAGTTTTTATTGATATTATTTTTGGAGGAAATGATAGTTTGTGCAAAGATTTTGCTAATCAGATGAAAAATGAGTTTGAGATATCTATGATTGGAGACATGAAATTCTTTCTAGGATTGCAAATTACTCAGTTAGATAAAGAGATCTTTATATCTCAGTCCAAGTATGTGAAAGAGTTGCTGAAGAAATTTGGTTTAGAGGACACAAAGCCAGTTGGAACTCTTATAGTGACTAGATGTAAGTTGACTAAGGATGATGATTCCCCTAAAGCAAATAAGACCAGTGTCATGCCCAAACTTTTGGGCACGAATGAAATAATTTTTTTTTTTTAAAACATAACCTAATTAAGCTAAGTTTGCTAAAATAATGCAATATCAAGTCTTGTCTTAACTACGTTTGAATTCTTCTTCAACTAGAATAAATTTTAACCACTATGTCAAGTAAGCGGGCTAATCTAATTTGCATGTGGGAAATTAACTTTACAAAGAATTTATTATTATCTCATTAATTAATTAAATAATAAATTCACTTAAGCAAAAACCCCTAAATTAATTGATAAGGGATATTATTAATCTTAATCAATCTTTTTAATCATTGTAGGAATTAATTAAATTAACTCTAGCAATTGGATTTTTAAATCCCATGAATTATTTTAACAATAATTATAATGCGTCTAAAGGGCTAAATAAATCCATAATAAAATTTGCCCTATAGAGTTTAATCTCGGCAAGCCTAAAATTTAGGTGAACTAAAAAAAATAATCCCCTATGGCGAAAATAACTTATAAAGTCATTATAAATTTCCTAAAAGATTAAACTCCAAAATAATTTAAAATTTAAAACATCATATTTAAAGGTTTATATAAACATATATAAAATATGAATGTTTAAATAAAATAATTAAACTCCAGTTGGAGTATACATTCATATATATATAACTATACATATATATAAGGATATAGGGTTTTTTAATTCTTAAATTTTAAAATAAACATGAAAGCTAAAATTTAAAAGTTATAAATAAAAGAATTCATACTCACAATTTTTTTATTTCTTTTATAACTTCGAAATACCCTAACCCAAACCGGGTTAGGGATTCATGATTTTTTTATAGGGAGGAGGAGAGCAGCGGAGACCGAAGGACGGCGGCCACAGCGTTCGAAGTTTGGTGCGGGGTGAGGGGAGGTTATGGGGGGTTCCCCGCAGGGACGGCTACAGTCGTGCCTGCGGGTCGCAGCCCATAGAGGTGGCCTTGGCCACCACTGTGGGATGCGGCCCGCAGCCCGGCTGCGCCGCTGCTGTGGGGCGCTACCCACAGGGGGGCGAAGCCTCCCTGACTATGGGTTGTGGCCCATAGTAGCAGCTACGGCCACCGCTCGAGGTCACCACCCATAGCAGGGGGCCGCCCTGCGAGGGTTTTCCGCAAGGACTGAGGCTCCCCGAAACCCTTGATGCCTTGTTTTTTTGTTTTTTAAATTTATTTATTATTTTTTTTCCATTAAATAAATATATATATATGTATATATATATATGTATATATATATATATATGATTGTATTCACATTATATATATATATATATATATATATATATATATATATATATACTGAAACTATTTTCTTTGCTTCCTAAAATTATGCAAAAATTAACCAAGTATGGACATCATGGAAATAGGGCAATCTTTTTTTTTCTTTTTTTTACTTTAAACAAATTGTTTATTTTATCTAGGTTTGTTTTCTACAATATTTGTAAGGAATAAAACGGCAGATTTAGATAGTTTACAGCAGCATTAATACAGCTTAAAATTTCATGTAAAACTATTTTACCAAGATGAATACCACATTTATATCCATACTAAACTCTAAGTTACTATATTTGCACTTGAAATTAAATAAATAGGATTAAGAGATCATTTATAGCTTAATACTTACATGCTATTCTAGTTTATGTATCTACACTATTTTCATTATGCATAAGAGATGAAATGGACTTTTATTTTTAGAATAAACATAAATACAACAAACATTATTTCAATAGCTATAGGAACATATTTCCAAATATAAACATTTCATTTTTGCAATAATAACTTAATAAAAGATTTTTTTTTTTTTGATAAAACAAGAAATAGAAAACTCTTATCATTTCCAAAATAGTAACTTTTACAAAGGGGAAGAAAACCCCATTTAGCCTCTCTTTACTATCAAAGGAGGCTCAAACAAATAAATACATTTCTTTTCAAAATAAATACAACATGCAACCTTTCATTTACATTTCTGCAACTAAAATATAGCATCCCATTTCTTATTCTCTTTCTGCAAATCAAGTACAAACAGCAACTCCTAGCTTGTCTTTTTTATTTTCTTTCCAAGCAACCAACAAATAAATCATAAGGTTTTGACTATGGAGAGTTCACCTCCCAGCCTAGGTTTACTAGAAGCCACCCCCGAGCTTGGAGAACCAAGCCCTAGACAGGTTACACTCAGGCAAGCACAACAAGCAAGGGAAAAACATGCAACAAACACTTTACCAACCAAGGCTACACTTCATCAAAAAATGTGATGTTTTTTACATGGGTGGTAGTGGACCAAATACCCTAAGGAGACTGCAAGAATGGTAGATCACAAAGCCACCTCATGGCAACAAAGATATATCATAAGTTCATTAACCCCACATCCTTATGCCCCCCCAAGGCATTCATGCCATACTTTCTCTCCTTATGACCGCCAAATGCATAAACCAGGCCATGCAGCAAGGGTCACATATACACCCCTTGAGATCACTCTCATAATGAGAGCCTCTTACTTGAGGGTTGTCAAACTCCTACCACCCACAAGACCATCCTACTCTCCCAAGAGTAGAAGGCCTTGGTTACTTCCAAATCACAGGAAATGCATAAAAGAATAAAAGATAGGTCGCATAATAATTTTCACAAAAGAAAATATAAGAAAACAACTTTTACATACAAACAATCTTTCCAACATAAACATGCAACGTAAAAAGAAATAAAAGGAGAAGATGAACCAACTTTCAATCTGCCCAAAGGTTTGCTAGAACTAGTTTGAGGATGAGCAGCCCAATTCCACAAATCCTTTCTTCTACACTTAGCCAAAATTCTATCCCAAAACTATTCTTTTCAAAATTGCATGATCTCCAGAAATGGAGAGTGGGTGATTACCCACAAAATCTCTAATCCTTGCCTAAAAAGACCTCAGTGAGAGTTCTCACAGGTTACTAAAATTGAAAAAGAAAAAGTAAAAGAAAGTGGGAAAAAGAATCTCACATCAAAAAGGAAGGTTATCTAACCTAGATGGCACCTTCTAAATTGAATTTTCTCTCACCTTAGGAAACCCACTTTTTGAGGTGACTAAACAGTCACATGGGAGTAGCCACATGCCTAAAAATACTCCTAACCCATAGGTATACCTTATGGACTTTAGGAAACACCTCTAAACTACCCCTAGGAGTCCATTTGACCCCTTAGAAACCCATCTGAAGTTAACTTTCGGGTCAAACCTGAGTTGACCACTCCAAAGACTCTCTACCCAAGGAAAATTTTGAACCACATTCAAATGTTTGAAAAGGCTATGGTTGAAACAACTCCCTCCAAGAGACAAGTCAAAAATCAAGACATAAATCAACACGTGTCAAGTGACACCATAAAATACACTATAAAATTACACATGAAATTTGTCTCTTGTTGGATTTACACAAATTAATAAATTCAATTTAACACACATGCAACATTTAGTTTCACAAATAAAATACGATACATACGGGGTGTTGTCTCTCCAAATAGACAACCCCTGGTTTTACGAACGTACATAGGTATAGGTTTGGTTCACCATAATGTTTTCATGGTCACATGGATAATTTTCCTACGCATCTCAATTACACATTAGTAATTCCAAATAACCTCATATAGAATTAAACACATGAATAAGAATACACATCAAACACTCTGCATACAAATGATATTAAACAAATCAATATATCTTATATCCAAATAAATCCACATATGTAATTATCATAATCCTCATAATTTTGCTCCATACATAAAACATGCATCCTATTTCTATCATCATAGTAAAGTCCTACAAATCCAATAATGATATACATCATCCCAAATTTATCCTATTCTATAATCATATGGAGTTCTATATCTTTAATGCATAGAAATGAAGCATCAATATATGTCAATGTTATCCAAATCATGGAATCATATAAGTTCTAAATTCATAATGCATAAAAATAAAGCATCCATAATAGTCTCAACATGAAAATCACTGAAATGCTAGGATGAGTCGGGGTAGGGCCTCACACCCTCCCCCTCTAGGCATGAACTTCCTCTTGGAGTTCATCAAAAAGATGGGGGTACTGTGATCTCATATGTGTTGTGTCCTCCCATGAAGCCGTAACCTCATCATAGAAATCCCACTGGACCCTAACCTTGTCTAGCTCTTGACCTCAAAGGGCCAGCATCCAGTGTGCCAAAATGTGAATGGGCTCCAAAGCTAGCTACCCATCTGACTCCACCTGCAAGGCATGCCAATCTAAAATATGAGACACATCATAGATATACTTCCTAAAAACTAATACATGAAACACATCGTGGATGCGTGATAGGATAAGTGGCAATACTAAACAATAGGCAACTGGTCCTATCCTCTCAAGGATCTCAAATGGTCCTACAAAGTGAGGTGTGAGCTTAGAACCCTTTCCGTAACGGATTGGACTCTTCTACGGCCACACTCTCAAGAAGACTCTGTCTCCAACCAAGTAGCTACGATCTTGTTGGCATTTTTGATGCTTATGTTGTGATTGTCATTGATGGACACACACTTGTATAGAGATCCCCTTTATATGTATGAGCTAGAGCTCAACCGGTATTTGTTCCGACCGGTATGTTGTATTCTAGTCTTTAGACTATTGGTGATTTTGCAGAATGTGTTTCTCGGTCTGAAGCGGCATGTCGATCCCAAGCTGTTCGTAGATCTCAACCAGTATGAGGGAGAAAAGCGGCATAAGACATTCTTACCAGTCTTCATTTTTGTCAAATCGGCAACCAGTATTTTGTATGAACTGGTAATAGTTTGTGATGAGTTACCAACCGGCATTTTGTGATGAGTTACCAACCCACCAATTGATTGACGGTGCCGACACAATGACGGTTCTTTTTCTGTCGTGTTACTAAGTATGTCTAGATTCATTGAACCTAGGAAATTGTAATGTAATCCTATTGGACTGACATGAAATCAGATTCCTTTAAAAGGACATCATGTCTAGGGTTTTGAGTTGTTGTTGTTGTTGCTGAAAGGGTTTATGTTGTGGCTAGGGTTTAAGGTGGTTGTTGAGTTGTTGTAAGAGTGATCTTATCTGAGAAGATCAAGTTGTAATAGATAGAGATAGAGAAGACTGAAGTAATGCTGAAACACATTAGCAGTGAGCTATACTAGATCTAACCAAGCAGTTTGTGCTATTAGATAGATCAAACACTTGTTGATTCTCACATCTTTGACAAGTCTGTAGCCCTTAACTGGGTAGGCCCAAAAGCCTTTGTAAAATCCTCTAACAAGGTGGTTAACTTCTGTGAATCTAAAATCCTCTAACAATGTAGTCTTTAATCAGACTTATCTCCTAATAGAGATTGAGATTCCTAATAGGATTTGTTCTAGTGAAGAACATTGTAAGACCTTAACCGGTTTGACCTTAACCGGTTTGGTTTCTATTTTGCAGATAGTGACTTGTGAGTTCCATCTCACCATGGTTTTTCCCAATTGGGTTTCCACGTCAAATATCTTGTGTTATGGTTGTATTGATTTTGTGGGTGAAATCTTTATTTGCATTTTGGTTTGCATGTGTGATAACTGGTCTGTCTGTTAGAGAAGCAATTAGCATAATCATGTGGTTACGTCATAATACATACCGTAACGGAATGGAGTAGAGGGTATGGCAGATCAAACTCTTTTTTGAGTATGATTCTTTCCGATACAGTAGGCATTGAACCGACTGAACCCCAGCCTGGCGAATAGTAGGGGCGACGCCCGAGAACGTCTCCTCCTCCCACCTACCCCCTAGTAAAGCGAACCCTTTCAACATAGTAGGGGGGGCCAGCCACCCCCCGGGAGGTATATTATCGTAGGGGCCTCCCACAATCACCCCTGTTTTACTGGTTTATCTTCAGACTGTGTAAGTGTTTAAGTATAGAGATTTTTGGCATACTAATTCACCCCCGCCTCTTAGTATTCATCAATTGGTATCAGAGCCTACCTTTCTATAAGTTTAACCACTTGGAAAGAGATATGGAGGAATACACCTTGAGGGAACTTACTCAATGACTCACTCAGTCTGAGAAAGCCTATGATGATCTTATGGTCAAATACAAGGCATCTCAAGCAAAAAGGAGAGAACATGCAAAGAAGCTGATGGAGCTATCTGAAAGTAGTTATGAAGATGAAGCTAATATGGAAGCCATGATTGCAGAAGTAAATAAGATGAATGATTCAAACTCCAATTTGAGAAAGGAGTTGGAAGGACTGACCATCCGGTTTAGTCAAGAGCTTAAGAACCGGAGGAAAGCTAAAGATCGGGTAAAGGATAGAGATCATGAGATCTCCAAGTTGAAACAAGAGATTAGTGCACTAACTGCTCGCCTTCATGAGAGCAAGATGGAAAAGGAAGACATGCAAGGAGAAATAAACATAGCCATCTCTGAAAATGCAAGCCTAATGGAGACCAATATTGCTATTTCCAAAGAACTCTCTGAGTCAAAGGAAATACTTGCTAAGTTTAGCAAAAGTACTGTCAAGCTAGAGCAAAAGTTTGATTCATCCAGACCGGTAAAGAATACCAATGGTCTTGGTTTCTCTAGACATGAGGAAGGAGAATCCTTAGGAACAAATGTTGAAGCATCAAAGAAGCAACCAACACTTAAAGGAAAAGGTAAGCAAAAATTCAAACCTATTTTCTTTAACTGTCTTAAAGAAGGACACACTGCCAATGTATGTAGGAGAAAAGCCTACAATAATTTTCCATATTTTATCAACAATATACCTAGATCCAATAAGTTCAATGGTCATTGTTATGCATGCAACAAGTTTGTGCATAGAGCATCTGAATGCAGGTCTGTCATGAACAATACCGGAAGATATCCTCAGAGGACCCAAGGAGCTAGTCTGGAATCTTTTGTAAACCGAAACCCTAACCGGTTTAATACCTATAATTATCAGTCAAGCAACAGTGGTTATCAATTGGAAACTAGATGGAGAGAAAACTGTTGGACTTGTCATGGACATGGTCACACTACTGCTACTGTTGGCATATGCACACTCCAATGAGACATTGTATGTGATTGAAGGTTTTTTCATTGATGGCAACCTTGCAAACCTATGGCACCGGCAAGACATTATACCGGCAAAGCATTACACTGGCAAGATAGTGCGCCGGCACCAATAGATCACTCAAGACACTGACACTAGCATAGAAGAAAACAAGTATACTAGCACAGAGGCCGACAGGATTTCTGTTATGTAATATTTTGTTTATTATTGTAAGCCGACTTGGTAGATTGTAAAATGACTCTTATATATAAAGGAGATCATCGTAGACATTTGTAGTGTGATGAAAAAAAGCATAAAGGAAAATATTAGGAAGACCTAATGTGCGAAATATAGGTCAAGGGTATATGTAAAGAATAGAGCAGGAACCGGTACTGAATCTAGCATTGAAGATGCTATTGTAAAGCACTACAAGTCATTGGATTAGTATAATCCTTATTGTAAGTAAGTGTGACTTCCCATTGAGCAGTGAGCTCTAGGCAGTTGGCCTTCCTACTTGTGCAGGCCCCTATTGTAAGTAATATTCTCTTATTGGCCAGTGAGTGAATATTGTGGGTCACAAATCCCACTGAGGTTTTTCCCACACCGGGTTTCCTCATTAACATCTTGTGTTATGGTATACCTTTCATGTGGATATTCTTGATTCTATTTACTGCATTATTTCTTGCATACCAGTACACTGTTATATTATGTTCTGCATGTTTTAACTTAAGAAATTCTTATCACTGGTTAGATACCGATTCACCCCCCCCCCCTCTCAGTATTTGTGGGACCCCTAACAATTGGTATTAGAGCTTGGTCCTCTATTTTTAGAAGCCTAACAGCTTGAGGAAGATCTTGACACCGGTAAAGATGGAAAATCTGATGAAGCAACTTGAAGGAGCTCTTACAAACTATGATGCAGAGAAATTGAAAAATATCAAATTAGAAGATGATTTAAGGGCAGCTCAGGATATCATTCAGGCACTTCAAGAAAATTTTACTATTGCAAGAAATAAGAGAAGAGAACTTTGTGAAAAACTGCAAAATGAGAATGATGAAAAGGAATCACTTAATGATATGATAAGCAAGTTGAAACAAGAGATCATGACAACAAAAAATGAAATGTAGGATATGACTATGAGATTTTGCAAAGAAATTGAGGATGGGAAGAAGAATGAAGAAGAATTGACTAGAAGACTAAGTGATGTAGCAAATGAGAATACAAGACTTAGCTATGAAAATGACATGTTGAAGACAAATCTGATGCATACTCACAATGACTCAAATGAACTAATGAGACAAAAAGAAATATTGGAAAGAGAACTGGAAACTACAAATCAACACAAAGAAAAATTCAAGAAAAGCTCAGAGGAACTTGGTACCTTGCTGAAGAATCAAAAACCTAAAGGTGAGACTTCTAGAATTGGCTTTGAAGTTGGTGAAAGCTCCGGTACTGCAAATACTCAGGATCACAGCAAACCGGTAAGACAACCTAATGCTTATAAATTCAATGGAAAATGCTTTAACTATAATAAGTTTGGTCATAGAGCAAATGAATATAGATCTAGAAATTATTAGAATATCAACACACCCACTAGTCAATGTTTAAAATGCAACAAAGTTGGTCACAACTCTAAAAACTGCTGAATGAATGTGAGATGTTATGTTTGTGGAAGATTTGGACATTTATCAAATCAATGCAGAACACAAACCGGCAAAGGTTATGGGAAAGCTATTCAGAAGAATAATGTAACTTGTTATGCATGTAACAAGATTGGGCATATTGCTAAATTTTGTAAAAGTAAAGGGACACCGGTAGACAACAAAAGTGCTAGCTTGAAAGGTAAAGAAAAAGTTGAAGAGGTTAAGCAAGAATTCTCAAAACAATGGATTAGAAAAGCTGATCTAAATATTGGAATACTTCTCCACTAGTAGAACCAACCAATGCTTCACCGGTAGGACAAAGTGATACTTCACCGAAAGGACAGAGCAGTGCTCCACCGACAGGAAGTTCTTCATCTAATTGAAGAAAATTTCCTTGAGGGTTTGGCAATCAATGACACATGTGCTAATTATTCCCTTGGTTAGAGATAAGAAGTTGAAAATTACTTATTACCGGCAAATAATGTTAAGTGAATACTTAACCAGCATGCAATAAATGTGGTAGATAGTGAAAAGACATTATAAGAGTAAGGTTTTGGCTCCATTTCATTTCACCGTGATTTCAAATTTTCAGAGCGCGAAGATTCCAAGCTAAGGCATTTTGAGCAAGAAGCAAGCACACTCCAAGCAATCATCCATCCAAGGCAATAAAAGGTAATTAATCATGGCATTCACCTCTGCAATTGAATACATAGCAAACCCTACTGTTGTTGAAGTAATAAAAAGACCTAGGCCCATATTTCAGTTAGTTCCCGAGATAGCAAAGAAGGATGATACCTTAGGTGCTTTTTCTCAAATCCCTAAGGGAGTTGTATATGCTGAAGACCCCAGAATGTACATCCATTGCAACATTGAAGAGTTAGGAGATGAGGAAATCAAAACCATGTATAAAACCATGATATGTGATGATACCGGCAATGTTAAAGATGAACACAAGATTATTGAAACCCTAGGATTTACAGAAATCCTTAGCATTCCTAAATTTCCTAAGGATGTGATTAGGATAGTTTTAAGCAGAGTACATGGAGAATTTTTCTGGTTAGATGCAATCCATAAGATCACCAAGGAAGCTATGAAAGCTGTCACAGGGTTACTGACCACCGGTAAGAGACCAGATAAAACCAAGAAGGTTCCCAATGACCTAGTTACAAAACTAACTGGTGCAACATTCGATAAGAGGTCTCTAAGGGTTAATGATTTAAAAGATATCAATGTGAGATTCATCAGTATGATATTAGGTTATAAAGCCACTCATGCTAATAGACTTAATTCAGTTTCAAGTTTATGCATTAAGAGTGCTTATGATATGGTAACAGACAATGCAAAAATTGACATATGTGAATGGTTAAAGGATGAACTAATTGACAACCTTGGAAAAATCAAGAAGGACAAGAAAGGAACTTTCAGATTTGGAAATCTGTTAGTATGCCTAATGCTACACATGACAAAATAGGTTCCTGGTATAGGTTATAAAGAACTTGGATATGACATACCAGTAGGAAAGCAATTGATTGAAGAGTTTTAAGAAAAAGAGATCCCTCACCGGCAACCACTCCTTCACCTAGAAGAACAAGGCAAAAACAACAAGCAGTAAGATCTCCGGTTAGAAAGGCCACACCAAAGAAGAAGCTGACACCTAAGAAGAAGAAAAGGTCAAACAGAGACTTGGCACCTCTTGATGTACTGCTAAATGAAATCACAGAGGAAGGAAAACTGGAGAACATAAAGAAAATCTATGACACTCTAACTGCTGATGAGAAAGAACAAGTTGAGAATAGTGTTATATTGCATATGGACATGTACAAGACATTCTTGATGGAAGTAGCAAATGAAATTCCTGATGATTTATTCAAAAGACTTTAGGCCAGAAGGCAAGCAGTGATAGAATTAGATAAGAAAATAAAAATTGAGAAACTACTTGTTGTATATCCAGTAAACTCTCCAAAGGAAATTGATGACTTGATTGCTCAAGCAAATCGGTCAGTATTCTCTACTACACACCGGCATATTTCACTAATGGCAGGAAGAGTTAATGAAGTGACAGAGGAAACAGAAGATGGATGGGATATATTCCTAGTTGACAAAGAAAAACAAGAAGAGTACAGGAACCCTAAACCTATAAAGGTACATCAGAAAGATAGAGACAAGGGGAAAGGCAAAGTTGGTGGACCACCAAGCATCAAAGTTAAAGACTACCTACCTCCACCGGTGAAAATAACAACTACTGAAGATCAACCAACAACAGAAAATATGGATGTAGAGGATAGCAATCCTAATTTTGAAGTCCTATACACTGTAAATGTTGATACTCAGAAGATCAACATAATAGTGGAAAAAGATACTACTGACAAGTCAGACATGGCTAATGAGACTCTGGTAGCAGGGGAAACAGAGAAACCGGCAGAAGATACAGAGAAAAAGGTAGAGACTGGGTCATAGACAAAGACAACACAACATACCAAGAAACCAACAGAGCTAAAGGCTCCGGAACAACATCAACTAGAATAGGTACATAAGGAAACAGTGCCACCAGTAACTGGTGAAGTAGGAAAACCAGTGCTTAAAGAAATGCAGATACAAACTGACCTACCAGAGGTCAATACAAGCATGGTTACTACCACCGGTACTCAGATTGTTGGATCATCATCAACATTCAAATCAACAAATGTGACTGAGGTATTACTTGACTCTATCAAGAAAATAACTGACTGCAGCTCACAGGCTTATAAAGCAATTGATGACTCCATACCAATTTTGAAGGTAATAGCTCCCAACTATAATATAGATAATAAAGATTCTTTAGGACAGTTGGATACATTGTGTAAATACATCTCAGAAAATATTGAGAAAATAGAGGAAGAATCAATGAAGGATAAGGTAGAGATTGAAAAGCAGAAATTTTTTGATGAGGAAATAAAGAAGTGTAACAGAGATTTTGACACACTTCTACCGGAACTATGTAGTTTGTTGAAAGAATACAAAAATCTGTATAAAGATACATGTAAAAAAAACTTTTAGACTGTAGATATTGACAAGAAAATAAGCAAGGCACAGGATGAGATAAATAAACTTGCAAACAACTTTGTCAACTCACCAAATTCACTATCAGTTTTTGAAGAGAAGATAGCGAATTTTGAGGAAGAACTACCCAAATTAGAAAGGGAAAAAGAAAGAATAATAAACAAGGCAAAACATCTGAGATCTAAACTAAGTCCAAGATTGGACTATTTAGCATCTCTGTGGAAGGAAATTTCTGAGGCATTAACACAGGGAAGCAAAACACCGGCAAAGCATTTGCAGCATCTCACTGGTATAGTGAAGAGAACTGAGACAACAATAAAGGATAGTAAGAAGTTTACGGATAGTATAAACTTAATTTTGGGAGATCTTTTTCAGATTATAACCACCCAGCTACAAGGTTGAGTTTATGGATAGCTGAACCTACAAACTCTACTGACATCTTGACAACCTTTGTCATTGATGCCAAAGGGGGAGTAGTGGGATGAGAAAGTTCAAAACACGGGAATCATATGCTCAGGGGGAGCTCTCACATTTTTGGTAACATTTTTGGACTGCACTCTTTTGAACACATTTTTTGAAATTTCTCATGAGTCTTGCCATCAATGTCAAAGGAGGAGATTGTTGGCATATGCACACTCCAATGAGACATTGTATGTGATTGAAGGTTTTGTCATTGATGGCAACCTTGCAATCCTATGGCACCGGCAAGACATTATACCGGCAAAGCATTACACCAGCCAGATAGTGCACCGGCACCAGCAGATCACTCAGGACACCGGCACCGACACAAAAGAAAACAAGTATATTGGCATAGAGGCCGACATGATTTCTATTATGTAATATTTTGTTTATTATTGTAAGCCGACTTGGCAAATTGTAAAATGACTCTTATATATAAAGGAGATCATTGTAGACATTTGTAGTGTGATGAAAAAAAGCATAAAGGAAAATATTAGGTAGACCTAATGTGTGAAATATAGGTCAAGGGTATATGTAAAGAATAGAGCAGGAACTGGTACTGAATCTGGCATTGAAGATGCTATTGTAAAGCAATACAAGTCATTGGATTAGTATAATCCTTATTGTAAGTCAGTGTGACTTCCCATTGAGCAGTGAGCTCTAGGCAGTTGGCCTTCCTGCATGTGCAGGCCCCTATTGTAAGTAATATTCTCTTATTGGCCAGTGAGTGAATATTGTGGGTCACAAATCCCATCGAGGTTTTTCCCACACCAGGTTTCCTCGTTAACATCTTGTGTTATGGTATACTTTTCATGTGGATATTCTTGATTCTGTTTACTGCATTATTTCTTACATATCGGTACACTGTTATATTATGTTCTGCATGTTTTAACTTAAGAAATTCTTATCACCGGTTAGATACTGATTCACCCCCCCTCTCAGTATTTGTGGGACCCCTAACAGCTACATATAGAAGTAAGAATGGAAATATGAACAATGGACCTTGGAGAGCACCTGGATTGGTTTGCTATCACTGCGACAAACTAGGTCACATTGCAAGATTCTACAGAAGCAGAAAGAGTATATCTGATGATATACAGGTCACTCAGAAAGGAGAAGTTGATGTTGAAAAGTTTCAAGCGGACATGAACAAAACCTGGAGGAAGAAACCAACAATGTTAGAAGAGGAACCGGTTTCTGCACCTAGTGTGGAAATATCGGAACTAGCAAACTAAGCTCCAAAGAGGCTAAGGGGGAGAAAACGGTGAAATGATTGTGAACCCTGGGTTAAATTGGTAAAAGACCTTAACCAGGATGTGATACTTGTCACTTGGTAGAAGACCAGAAATGGTAAAAGAGACAAATTAGGGTTTACACCCTAATAGAGGAGCATTAATGGTGGTAGGTGAGAGACATGTATAAAAGCATATTTCAAATCATTTCTCACTATCTGTTTTTGAGCGAAGAAAATTTTTCAAGTGCAGAGCGAAGAAAAGGTGATTTGAACTAAGATTTCAAGAAATTGATAAATCTTGAAGGAGGTTCAAATCTAGTTTGCAAGAGGTCGTGGAGAACACAAAGTGGTGATTTGGCAACCAATGGAGAGTGGAGTGAAGCAGAATCAGGAAGCCCTAAATTTGTGTTGTAAAGGTATTTTTCATGTTCTTGAAATACTCAACAATGGCTTCCGCATCTCATACTAGTTCTAGTACATCCATTGAGTCAGAAACTTTTATTCAAAGGAAGTCCAAATATAATGCCTTATCATCATGGAGAACACAAAGCGGTGATTTGGCAACTGACGAAGAGTGGAGTGAAGTAGAATCAGGAAGCCCTAAATTTGCATTGTAAAGGTTTTTTTCATGTTCTTGAAATACTCAACAATGGCTTCTGCATCTCATACCAGTTCTAGTACATCCATTGAGTCGGAAAGTTTAATTCAAAGGAAGTCCAAATATAATGCCTTATCATTGTGGAGAACACAAAGCAGTGATTTGGCAACCAACGGAGAGTGGAGTGAAGCAGAATCAGGAAGCCCTAAATTTGCATTGTAAAGGTATTTTTCATGTTCTTGAAATACTCAACAATGGCTTCCGCATCTCATACTAGTTCTAGTACATCCATTGAGTCAAAAAGTTTTATTCAAAGGAAGTCCAAATATAATGCCTTATCACAAGTTCCAGCTGGAGTAATAGTTGAAGAAGGAATTTCAAATTATATTGATTGTAAAAAAGAAGACCTAGGGTATTTAGCTATTCACACCCAGTTAGGTTTATTTTGCGGCAAGGACAAAAAGATCAAACCGGAGTTTAGTATCCTAGAGAAGAAGAAACTCCATAATGCAATATACTTTCTGGAAGATTTTACGGAGGATCATATTAGGATCATTTTGAGCAGAGTCCATGGTGACAAGATGTACTTGGAGAGGATGCATGATATCACACCTCAGGCAATTCATGCTGTCACCTGTTTTTGCAACATAGGGGAAGTGCCAGCCCTAAGAATAGTAAGCAAAACCAAAATGGCCATGCTCACCGGTTCAACAAGTGACTCACGGGGTATGACAGTTAATCCTATCAAGGATGATCTGGTGAAATACGCCTGCATGGTGATAGGCTATAGAACATTCTCAGCCAGCAGGATTAATTCTATATCTGTTGTAGTAGTAAATGCCGCTTACCACATGATTAAAGAAGACGCATCATTTGACCTATGCACCGGTATGCAGAGGCAACTCCTGTCTAATCTGAAGTCGATTAAACAGGATAATGCACTAAGATTCAAATTCAGACAGCTATTGGTTGGGTTGTTTTTCTATTTCCAAGGCTACTTTCCTGGAGTAGGAGATGTCCAGTGGTCTCCTAACCAACCGGTAACCAAGCAAATCAAGGAAAGCATACAAGCCATTGGAACCAATTACCTTGAAGTACTGAACAAATATTTTGATGAGTTCAGAAGAAAGATGAGTCAAAGGGTAAGGATCTTAGGTGATATCGTTAAGAAATATGAAGATGACATCTGTTTCACCATTCAGGTGAACAAATGCTTAATGGAGGTTGTTGAGCCTAGAATGGAGGAAGTGGAGCCAATGGGCTATGAGGTTATGTATGATATGTTGGAAGGGTATGCCTCAAAACTTATTGCCTTGCCTCTTGATCCTAAGGCTAAAAGGACTGGAACCTACTTGGAGAGGATTGCACTGGCTGAAGAACCATCTGTTAAGAAAGGAAAAGAACCGGTAACAAAGAAAGCCAAGGCAGTGCCTGCAGCATCGGCACCGGCTACCACTGCAACTCCAAGAGTGACCAAGTAGTCACCTGCAAAGAAGAAACTGAAGGTGACACCGGCAAAAGTCTTTGAAAGAAAAAGGAAGACTAAGACAAATGAACCGGACTCTGAAGAGACCGAGTCTGATGAAAAGCCAAAGAAGGCCAGACAGACAAAGAAAATGAAGAAGAATGAACTGGCAGCATCCGCACCGGTAAATATTGATATCTCCTCATACAAACCTTTGACACATTTTCAAAGGACAGTTAAGAATATTAGGAGAAAATTACCTCATGATTTAGTAGATTATTATGATGATTTTAGTGATGAGGAGAAGGAAGAAGTATTACAGGAAATCATTATTTATTTGTGCAAAAATGACCGGTCGCCATCAGAGATTAAATCTTAAACACCGGATTCTTTATTTAAAGCATTATATAATAAATGGTGCATTGCCATTGAAAAAGAACAGGAGATTAGGGAGAAAGTCTTTGCACAATACTTTCCCGACCTCTCAAATTCAGAATTATTTGATGTGTTGGACCAAAATAAAGGACTCTTCTTCACAAGGAGGAGAAGACTCTGGTTGTTGGAAGGAAGAGTTGATGATGTTGAAAAAGACACTCATCAGTATATGAATCATGCTATTCAAGCTCACAAAGCACGAATGGTCAACCAGCAAGCAGAAAAAGAACCGATCATATCCAAACCAGATGAAGTTTTTGATGAAGAAGGAAACCCGGATGAAGAACCAATCGACACTATTGATGTCAATGCCCTAGATGTAGAAGATGTCACTCAGGACATACCTTCTGAGGGAACAGAACGGGGGCAACAAACCGAATAGGGCGGTGAGCAAGCTAAGGACACACAAGAAGCAGCTAAGGAATAGGAAGAGAAGAAGAAGAGGGATAAAGATGAGAAAAAGAGAAAAGAGGAAGAGAAGAGAAAAGAGGAAGAGGAGAAATGAAAAGATGAAGAGAAGAAGAAGCAAGAAGATGAAAGGAAGAAGAAAGAAGAAGAGGACAAGGAAGAAAAGAAGAAGAAGGAAGAGGAAGAAAAGAAGAAAAAGGAAGAGGAAGAGAAGAAAAAGAAGGAAGAGGAAGAAAAGAAGAAGAAGGAAGAGAAAGAGAAAGAAGAGGAGAAGAGGAAAGAAGCAGATAGGAAAAAGAAAGAAGAGGAAGACAAGGAACAAGAACAGAAGAAAGAAGCAAAGAAAAGGAAGAAGGAAGAAGCAGACAAGGCAGCGAAAGCAATGGAGAGCACACAGATGGAGACTCTGAAGGCAACCGGGAGTCAAGCCAAACCAGTTGATATCTCCAGTCCTATCAATCTCCAGTCTGCAAGTGAGTCAGAGCTTATGCAAAGCATCAAGGTTTCTCAAGAGCGCCTTGAGATCATTCATAGGAAAAAGGAGCAGGACATAGTTCAGGCAGCTGTAGACACCCTTACCAGTTTAATCCCTGGTACCAATCTTCCTAACACTGAATCATCACTAGCACAGCTCAAACTACTATGTACTTTAGTGGATGATCAAGTGCAGAGCCTGGAAGAAGCAGCTGAGGCAAATGTCAAGAAAGAGCATCAAAATGCTCTTAACATTGCTCTGGTGAAAAAGTTGAATGAGCTTCGGTCTGAACTACTGAAAGACCAAAAGGATATAAGGAATTCTTTGGATGAGGGCAACTTGCTACTAAGAAAAATCTATCAACCTCATCTGTTCTGTGATGATGTGCTAGCTCAAAAGCAAAAGCTTCAAACGGACTTACAGTCCTACTTGAGCATATTTAAGCCACCTTATGATTCCTTTGCAACATATGGGCAAACCGTTCACTAGTTCCAGATCCAGTCAGCCAAAATGGAGCAAGAGATCAGTACACGATCTAGAGATTTGCAGGAGCTACAACTGGTTTTACTTCCACGTCTAAAAATTCTTCAGAAGTGTTATCTAAACCTGGATGCCTTGACAGTTACGCAGGAGCTGAGTACAATTGATGCCATAGAGGAATAGGTATACCAGATGCAAACAAAAAAAGAATTAGCCACCTCCTTACTTGAGTCCTGGTCTCTATCCATGAAACAATTTTTGCAGGACTTTAAATCAGTTTTTGACAAGTATTATTCATTGTTGTCATAAACTTTTTATATATATCAAATGGAAACAGGGTTGTTCAGTGGTACTTTGTCATTGTTGGAAAAGGGGGAGAAGTAATCTATCTATTTTGGAGACAAATAGGGAGAAGTATCTGATTTTAAAATTTTGATATATGTTTTTGATATATGCTATGTGCTTTGATATCTCAATGTTTATGCTCTATATGCAAAATTGCTATACATTGTGTTGATTAAGGGATAGTGTATATGCTTAGGGGGAGCAATTTTGTTAATGGCATGTTTTTGTTGTAAAACACTTAGATGTCAAAATTTTATTTTGCTAAGTGTTGCCATCAATGCCAAAGGGGGAGATTGTTGGCATTTTTTATGTTTATGTTGTGATTGTCATTGATGGACACACACTTGTATAGAGATCCCCTTTATATGTATGAGCTAGAGCTCAACCAGTATTTGTTCCAACCGGTATGTTGTATTCTAGTCTTTAGACTATTGGTGATTTTGCAAAATGTGTTTCCTGGTCTGAAGCGGGATGTCGATCCCAAGCTGTTCGTAGATCTCAACCAGTATGAGTGAGAAAAGTGGCATAACACATTCTTACCAGTCTTCATTTTTTTCAAACCGGCAACCGGTATTTTGTATGAACTGGTAATACTTTGTGATGAGTTACCAACCAGCATTTTGTGATGAGTTACCAACCCACCGATTGATTGATGGTGCCGACACACTGACGATGCTTTTTGTGTCATGTTACTGAGTATGTCTAGATTCATTGAACCTAGGAAATTGTAATGTAATCCTATTGAACTGACATGAAATCAAATTCCTTTAAAAGGACATCATGTCTAGGGTTTTGAGTTGTTGTTGCTATTGCTGAAAGGGTTTATGTTATGGCTAGGGTTTAAGGTGGTTGTTGAGTTGTTGTAAGAGCAATCTTATCTGAGAAGATCAAGTTGTAACAGAAAGAGATAGAGAAGACTGAAGTAATGTTGAAATGCATTAGCAGTGAGCTATACTGGATCTAACCAAGCAATTTGTGCTATTAGATAGATCAAACACTTGTTGATTACTCACATCTTTGACAAGTCTATAGCCCTTAACTGGGTAGGCCCAAAAGCCTTTGTAAAATCCTCTAACAAGGTGGTTCACTTCTATGAATCTAAAATCCTCTAACAACGTAGTCTTTAATCAGACTTATCTCTTAACAAAGATTAAGATTCCTAATAGGATCTATTCTAGTGAAGAACATTGTAAGACCTTAACCGGTTTGACCTTAACCGGTCTGGTTTCTATTCTGTAGATAGTGACTTGTGAGTTCCATCTCACAATGGTTTTTCCCAGTTGGGTTTCCACGTCAAATATCTTGTGTTATGGTTGTATTGCTTTTGTGGGTGAATGCTTTATTTGCATTTTGGTTTGCATGTGTGATAACCGGTCTGTCTGTTAGACTATTTTACCGGTTTATCTTCAGACTATGTAAGTTTTTAAGTATAGATATTTTTGACATACTAATTCACCCCCCCTCTCTTAGTATTCATCAGATCTATCCTCTTCGCATCTGCATACTTCTTCTGTCTATCTTGTGCCTCACCAAGACGCTACCTAATCAAATCCACCTGCTGCTCCATATCCTAAACTATCTTAGGACCAATAGCAACTCTGTCCTCTATGCGGTCCCAACTCAACGGTGTCCTACAAGGCCTGCCGTATAATGCTTGATAGGGTGGCATCCCCAACGAAGTGTGATGCCCATTGTTATAGGTAAAATCCACTAAGGGAAGGTACTCTTCCCATCTGGTTTGATGATCCATGACGTACATGCGAATCATATCCTCTAACACCTGGTTAACCCTCTCTATCTGACCACCCATTTCCGGATGATACACTGTACTGAAATTGAGCTTGGTGCCCATAGCTGCCTGTAATGCCTTCCAAAAGGAAGAAGTGAAGAGGGAATCCCTGTCAGAAATAATCTTATGTGGAACGCCATGAAGTCTGACAATGTCTCGCAAGAACACCTATGCTACTGCTAGTGTTGTGAAGGTAGTCCAAACTGGTGAAAAGTGGGCCACTTTGGTCAACTTGTCAACTATCACCAAGATGGCATCATGGCAACAAGATGACATAGGGAGACCAATGATGAAATAAATGGATATAGTATCCCACTTCCACTCTAGTATAGCATGAGACTAGAGCAATCCGACTGGATGGCGGTGCTTTGCCTTGACTCTCTGACACTCAAGGCATCGGGCTACTAACTCAGCAATGAGCTGTCACATTCTTGGCCAATGATATAATTGCCTCAAGTCAGCATGCATCTTCTTAACTCTGGGATGTGCTGCATAAGGGGCTCTATGAGCCTCCGTGACAATGAACTCTCACAATCCCCCAGAAGAAGGTACATAGATGCACCCTCTATGGCGTAATAATCTATCGGACTCTAAGGAATAATCCACATATTTCCCTTCTAGAGTTTCTTGAGATCGTATCACCTTAAAAACCTCTAAATACCATCCATCCTCTAGCAACTACTGCAATATATGATCTCTCAGATTTGTGCCCATAGATATGGTGTATACCTTGTGACGTCTCCTACTCAAAGCATCTGCAACTACATTTTCTTTCCCTTTGATGTAGTGAACGTCAAAATCATACTCGCACAAGAACTCCATCCATCTCCTCTGACGTGCATTAAGGTTTGGCTGAGTGAATATGTATTGAAGGCTCTGATGGTCTGAATGAATCTCAAAATGATGACCCAAAAGGAAGTGTCTCCACCTCACAAGTTCATGCACTACTGCTGCAAGCTCAAGGTCATGAGTAGGATAATTAAGCTCATGAGTCTTAAGTTTCCTAGACTCAAAAGCTATAGCCCTACCATCTTGCATAAGGACTGCTCCTAAACCCTCTAGGGAAGCATTTGTGCAAACCATGAAGTCAGCTGAGGGATCTGGCACTACAAGGATAGGTGCACTAGTAATTGCCTTTTTGAGTTCCTGAAAGGCCCTCTCGCACTTCTCTCTCCACTCAAATTTCTTCCCTTTACGCTAGAGGAGTAATAGGATGTGCAACTCTAGAGAATCCCTCAACAAAGCGTTGGTAATAACCTGTTAAGCCCATGAAGCTCCTGACCTCTGTCACACTGGTTGGCGTTGGCCAATCCATAATAGCTCTGATCTTTGATGGGTCAACTAAGATCCCATCACCGGAAATAACGTGCCCAAGGTACTTGACCTCTGAATGAAATAATGCACACTTCGACAATCTACCATACAACTTATTGTCCCTCAAACACTGCAAGACCTATCTCAGGTGCTCCTCATGCTCCTTCTCATTCCGAGAATATATCAATATGTCATCGAGGAACACAATCACAAAATGGTCAAGAAATGTGCGGAATACCCCATTCATGAGGCTCATGAAAATAGCTGGAGCATTCGTAAGACTGAATGGAACCACGGTAAACTCATAGTGGCCATATCTAGTACAAAATGCAGTCTTGTGGATATCGCTTTCCACTATTCTCAACTGATGGTATCTTGACTTCAAATCAGTTTTGGAAAATACTTTTGCACCCTGAAGTTGTTCGAATAAATCATTGATCCTGGGCAAGGGATATCGGTTCTTGATGGTTACTTTGTTCAATTAACGATAATCCATGCATAACTGAAGAGATTCATCCTTCTTCTTCCCGAAGATGACTGGTGCACCCCAAGGAGATATGCTAGGATGAATGTGACCCTTCTCTAAGAGTTCCTCAAGCTGCATCTTGAGCTCATTAAGCTCATTTGTGGTCATCCTATAAGGTGCTCTTGAAACTAGCTCAACTCCTGGTACGAGGTCTATATGATAGTCAATCTCTCTATGGGGCGGCATTCTAGGTAGGTCGGAAGGAAACATGTCTGAATATCCCTTAAGGATAGGATGGTCATCAATCGATGTTTCCTGTTCATCCTCTTCCTCTCTATCACTGATGGTGATGGAAAATGACTAACATCCCTTTCGCATGCTCCGCTTAAGCTGCATTGCGGAAATCATATGAAGAGACACAGGTCTCTGAATCCCGGTGATTACTATGGGCGAACCATGATCATCACTTGATTTCTTTTAGGCGGTAATCCATCTTGGCTCTGTGGGTATAAAGCCAATCCATGCCAAGTATGATGCCATATGATCCAAGTGGTGTAACTCTAAGGTCTACTAAGGTGGTGGTATTGCCAATCTGAAGCTAACATGCCCTAACCTCTGATTCCATTGACACTCTAACCCCTGAAGCTAACTCCACTTCCCAAATGACACCTTGTCTAGTTTCCACTAGCTCACAATGCTCCACAACCAATGGAGATATAAAGGAGTCAGCAGCTCCTGAATCAAATAATATAGATACACTGCTACCTCTGATCATACCTGTAGCCTCAATGACTATGGCCTGGTGCTCTGCCTAGCAGTTGTCAACTGCTACAAAGACTCTATGGGACCTGCCCATATCTCCAACTATAGGCTCTGATGCTGCCATCCTTTGATTCCCTACCATTTGACCCTGAGGACACTCTCTCGCCATGTGCTCCATGGCTCCACATGTGAAACAAGCACTATGTGCCTAAAACTGGATGCCCTGAGGTCTAGAGAAAGGTTGTCTCCCTATCCTGCTAAAACCATTGTACCCACCCCTGGAGGACTACTGAGTCCTCACCGGAGGTGTGTAAGGAACCTAGGATTGTTGATCTCACCTTTGACCCTAAGACTGCCACTGCTTGGGTTTTGCGCCTTGCTAACACTGCAGAGGCCTCTGCCTCTGGTTCTGTTGTGACTATTGTGGAGGAGGGGTTTGGAGAACCCTGATGTGTGTCTATTATTACCCTTCCGATGGGGTTTCTGAAACCCGTATGTTTGGGGTATAGGGTTTCGGTTTTGGAACCAATCCCTTGTATCTTATGGCCTAACCTGAATCTCCTCTTCTATTAAGGCCTTCTCCATGGCAACCCGAAGGCTCCCTAGAGCGGACATCCTCACTGGTCCTGCTATGCCGGTATTCAGCCCTCTGATAAAATGATTGACGAGAAGCTTCTCGTCTTTCAGGTAGTCCACGTATGGCAAGAGCTCGAAGAACTTGCTCTCGTGCTGGGTCCCTGAGAGACCCTTCTGCTGGAGGTCATGGAACTAATCTATCCTATCCTGTCTGTAATGCTCTGACAAGTACCTCTCCCTAAACCTCTCTATAAAAATCTCCCATGTGAGGGTATCTGCAAATAAACCGTACTTGTATTCCTCCTGTCTCCACCATGTGGAGGTCGTTCCTCTCAATAGGTGGACTACTACATGTGCCTTTAGATTGCTCTCGTAGGAGTGCAATGCAAAGCACCTATCTAGGCTCAAAAGCCAAGCCTCAGCTTCTACCCTATCGGTAGATCCCCCAAAAGATGGTGGCTGGAGGCACATAACCTCTCTGATTAGATCCCAACGTGATCTCTCATGATACATTGGCTCTACTACTAGAGGTGGTCTTGGTAGGTGAACGAACTCAGGCTCATGCCCAGCCTGACTCTCTACAGGATTAGGAGGTGGACTCCTACTTCGTTCCCAATCTAGCGATCTATGGCTCCCTGACTTCTGGTTTTCAACATGATGATCCCCTACTGGAAGCCTATCCTAGACTATACCAATCGGGTTCTAGAGAGCTACTAAGATGTCTCGGTTTGGGTCAACCAGTTGTTCAGGAGGAGGCTCTGGGTTCCCTTCCGGAATCGATTCCTCCCTATCGACCTCTTCGCGTGCCATGCGTACATGCCTAGGACCCCTTTCGTGCTTGTGAGCTTGTTGCGTAGTCCGAGGCATCCTTATGAGAAAAATAAAATAAAATGAAGTAAATAAATAATTTTTCAGAGAAATATTTAATTAATTAAAATTAAATATCATAGAAAATTAATATAATATAATCAATTAAATAATTAAAGCGAAACGTAATGGAGAAAGGTTCCTAGTGTTGGAAATCTGGCTCTGATACCAAAATGTCATGCCCAAACTTTTGGGCACGAACGGAATAATTTTTTTTAAAAAAAAACATAACCTAATGAAGCTAAGTTTGCTAAAATAATGAAGTATCAAGTCTTGTCTTAACTACGTTTGAATTCTTCTTCAACTAGAATAAATTTTAACCACTATGTCAAGTAAGCAAGATAATCTAATTTGCATGTGGGAAATTAACTTTACAAATAATTTATTATTATCTCATTAATTAATTAAATAATAAATTCACTTAAGCAAAAACCCCTAAATTAATTGACAAGGGATATCATTAATCTTAATCAATCTTTTTAATCGTTGCAGGAATTAATTAAATTAACTCTAGCAATTGGATTTTTAAATCCCACGAATTATTTTAACAATAATTATAATGTGTCTAAAGGGCTAAATAAATCCATAATAAAATTTTCCCTATAGAGTTTAATCTCAGCAAGCCTAAAATTTAGGTGAACTAAAAAAAATAATCCCCTATGGCCAAAATAACTTATAAAGTCATTATAAATTTCCTAAAAGATTAAACTCCAAAATAATTTAAAATTTAAAACATCAGATTTAAAGGTTTATATAAACATATATAAAATATGAATGTTTAAATAAAATAATTAAACTCAAGTTGAAGTATACGTTCATATATATAATTATACATATATATAAGGATATAGGGTTTTTAAATTCTTAAATTTTAAAATAAACATGAACCCTAAAATTTAAAAGTTATAAATAAAAGAATTCATACTCACATTTTTTTTATTTCTTTTATAACTTCCAAATACCCTAACCCAAACCGGGTTAGGGTTTCTTGTCTTTTTTCTTTTCTTTCCAAGCAACCTGCAAATAAATCATAAGGTTTTGACCATGGAGAGCTCACCTCCCAGCCTAGGCTTA
Source organism: Cryptomeria japonica (assembly GCF_030272615.1). NCBI lineage: Eukaryota > Viridiplantae > Streptophyta > Pinopsida > Cupressales > Cupressaceae > Cryptomeria > Cryptomeria japonica. The sequence goes on along the minus strand of NC_081413.1, from coordinate 56,382,346 downwards.
CTAGAAGCCATCCTTGAGCTTGGAGAACCAAGCCCTACACAGGTTACACTCAGGCAAACACAATAAGCAAGGGAAAAACATACAACAAACACTTTCCCAACCAAGGCTACACTTCATCACAAAATGTGATATTTTTTACATGGGTGGTAGTGGACCAAATACCCTAAGGAGACTGCAAGAATGGTAGATCACAAAGCCACCTCATGGCAACAAAGATATATCATAAGTTCATTAACCCCACATCATTATGCCCCCCTAAGGCATTCATGCCATACTTTCTCTCCTTATGACCGCCAAATGCATAAACCAGGCCATGCAGCAAGGGTCACATATACACCCCTTGAGATCACTCTCATAATGAGAGCCTCTCACTCGAGGGCTGTCAAACTCCTACCACCCACAAGACCATCCTACTCTCCCAAGATTAAAAGGCCTTGGTTACTCTCAAATCATAGGAAATGCATAAAAGAATAAAAGATAGGTCGCATAATAATTTTCACAAAAGAAAATACAAGAAAACAACTTTTACATACAAACAATCTTTCCAACATAAACATGCAACGTAAAAAGAAACAAAAGGAGAAGATGAACCAACCTTCAATCTGCCCAAAGGTTTGCTAGAACTAGTTTGAGGATGAGCAGCCCAATTCCACAAATCCTTTCTTCTACACTTAGCCAAAATTCTATCCCAAAACTATTCTTTTCAAAATTGCATGATCTCCAGAAATGGAGAGTGGGTGATTATCCACAAAATCTCTAATCCTTGCCTAAAAAGACCTCAGTGAGAGTTCTCACAGGTTACTAAAACTGAAAAAGAAAAAGTAAAAGAAAGTGGGAAAAAGAATCTCACATCAAAAAGGAAGGTTATCTAACCTAGATGACACCTTCTAAATTGAAATTTCGCTCACCTTAGGAAACCCACTTTTTGAGGTGACTAAACAGTCACATGGGAGTAGCCACATGCCTAAAAATACTCGTAACCCATAGGTATACCTTATGGACTTTAGGAAACACCTCTAAACTATCCCTAGGAGTCCATTTGACCCCTTAGAAAAAAATCTGAAGTTAACTTTCGGGTCAAACCTGAGTTGACCACTCCAAAGACTCTCTACCCAAGGAAAATTTCAAACCACATTCAAATGTTTGAAAAGGATATGGTTGAAACAACTCCCTCCAAGAGACAAGTCAAAAATCAAGACATAAATCAACACGTGTCAAGTGACACCATAAAATACATTACAAAATTACACATGAAATTTGTCTCTTGTAGGATTTACACAAATTAATAAATTCAATTTAACACACATGCAACATTTAGTTTCACAAATAAAATACAATACTTACGGGGTGTTGTCTCTCCAAGTAGACAACCCCTAGTTTTACGAACGTACATAGGTCTAGGTTTGGTTCTCCATAATGTTTTCATGGTCACATGGATAATTTCTCCTGCGCATCTCAATTACACATTAGTAATTCCAAATAACCTCATATAGAATTAAACACATGAATAAGAATACACATCATACACTTTGCATACAAATGATATTAAACAAATCAATATATCTTATATCCAAATAAATCCACATAAGTAATTATCATAATCCTCATAATTTTGCTCCATACATAAAACATGCATCCTATTTCTATCATCATAGTAAAGTCCTGCAAATCCAATAATGACATACATCATCCCAAATTTATCCTATTCTAGAATCGTATAGAGTTCTATATCTATAATGCATAGAAAGGAAGCATCAATATATATCAATGTTATCCAAATCATGGAATCATATAAGTTCTAAATCCATAATGCATAAAAATAAAGCATCCATAATACAAATCTATGATTGGTGTATTAATTCATTTGACTCAGACTATACCCAATATCATGATTGTTGTTTATCTTGTTGCTAGATTTCAAGTTGGTCTTATGGAATCTCATGTTTTAGCTATTAAAAGAATATTCAGATATTTGAAAGGAAATGTTGATTTTGGTTTATGGTACCCTAAAGATGATGATTTTACTTTGAGTGCTTTTAATGATGTTGATTGGGCAAGAGATGTTGACAACTGAAAGAGTACTAGTGGTGGTTCATTTTTCTTGGGAAAAAGGTTGGTTTCTTGGGTGAGTAAAAAGCAGAATTCTATTTCTTTGTCTACTATAGAGGCAGAATACATTGTTGTTGCTAACAATTGTACTCAGGTACTTTGGATGAAGCAGATGTTGAAAGATATCAAAGTAGTGTATGATGATCCTATTGCCTTCTATAGTGACAATTCAAGTGCAATTAACATTTCTAAGAATCTGATGTTGCACTCCAAGACTAAGCATGTATCTATCAAGTTTCACTTTTTGAAAGACAAGGTAAATGAGAAGGAAGTCAGATTGGATTATGTGCCTACAAAGGAAAATATTGTAGATATTTTCACGAAGCCTTTGCCTAAAGATGCCTTTGAGTATCTGAGAGAGAAGTTAGGGGTGATTGCCCCTCCTTATCAAAACTAAGATGCATTGGTATGCATCAATCCGATGCATTTCACAGGCATATCTTGTGATCCAGATTGATGAGTGGAGGTTGCTACTCAGGGGGAGTAGTCGATTATTTTTCTTTGTGGTGAAAATATGTGCATTTTTCATTGATGTCAAAGCGGGGGGAGTCATGTGAAAAATGGTGTTGGGAGAGATTCATGAATGGGAGAGTGTGATAAGAGATTTGAGAAAGAGATTTCTTTCTTTATCATTGATTTTTTTTTACATCATATGTTGCCATCAATGCCAAAGGGGGAGATTGTTGGATGTGTGGTGAGATTGTTGTAAATATATCGTTGAATGATATCTAAGAGATGTGTTGTCATTGATGTCAACATATTTCTCTGCCTATGACAGTGATATTGTGAATTCAGTGAGATGGTTTGCTCAACATGTTGATGATCATAGTTTGCAGATTAAAGGGTTTGTATAGGATTGAATATAGATGATTCAGTGCAATGTCCAGAGATCCGCATGAAGATTTGAGTGAGTTATGGTTATCTATGTTGTGACTTTTTTTTTCTGTTATTCAGTGGTGGCAGAGTGTTCGGTATTTTGATCTGCATTACTCCGCATTGTAATATCTTGGTTTGTGGATCTAGAGGATATGTTTGGTGAGTGGGTTAAAATGACCTTATTTATTTAACATTGATTTTTTTTCTTTATCAATCATGAACGATTCATTGTTTAAAATGTTTGAATGATACCACCAAATCATCCTACATGAATAAATCTAGATAGTAAATTTCATCCTGGTTCTTTGGTGATAAATATAATTTCTAGATGGACATAAGTACTATAATATGGGTTCCTCCACCTTCAATGGTTAAACTAAAATTTAATGGTTTATTGTGGCAATATAAGCCACTCAAGTGCATGTTATGTAACTAGAGACATTGAAGGAAACATGTTGATAGCCACAATAACTAAACTTCACATTGATTCTAATAATAAGGCAAAAGCTCAATCTTCGCTAACAAAGATTTATCTAGACAAAAGATAGAATTATAGAGGGATATGAATTGAAGGGTATACAATATTAGTTTTAAATCTACATTAAATAACATGTCTTCATCTAGTTTGATATGTATGATTGTGCTAATTGTTATAGGGAAGGAAACAAAATAGTCTAGATTATCTTTCAAATTTAGCCGTAGATCCATCCTCGTCATTTAAAATTTACTTAAGATGGCCAATTCAAAACGAAGGTGTATTTGACTCCTCTAAAGGGGGTGGATTTTTTTCTCATTCTTTTCATTTGGGTGCAATATTTCCTTACCACATTCACTATGAAGCTTGTGAGTTCCATCCATTTTTTTTTCTTAATTATGTAGATTTAAGAGGAATGTAATTGGATTTTATCTTCATCTATGATGGGTCATGATCTCATTTATTTCTTTTATCCCATTTCACGACCAATCCTCCTTATGTTGGGTGAATGATCATGATAATGTTAATCTTCTTCTTTTCCATTGGTTGGTACTTCATAGCAATCAATTCTCACTTGGGACTCATTAATGTTTAATCCCATCCTCACAGTCTTCTCCTTGCATAATTCTCATTGCAACAATGTTGGAGCTTCAAACGAATATGAATATTTTCTTTTCAATTTGAAAATAAGAACCTCATATTTTTAGGAGCTCCAATTTCGTTCAATTGGATCATCCCTTCAACCAAGATTGTGAGGCTATTGAAGAGGCTATTTGGGTGGTTCTTGGCAAAGAAATCTTCCAAATATAGCCTCATATGTTGTTTTCTTCAAAAGTGGTGTCACTCTTTCTTTCGAATGCTCCTAAAGAATCTAGTTTTCCACTACATTCAAAGATACCTCATCATAGAAGAACAATTTAGCGTCACTATGGAAAGGTACAATATTTATCATGGTTCTACACTCATTGGAGGTATTTTTACATTAAAATAAAATTTTAAAAGGATCTTATAATTGTCTATGTTTATAATGCTTTCAATTTAGGTTACAAAATGAACATTACAGAAAATCCAATGATTTCTCACTTGCTAGAGCTTGGACACATTTTTATATCTAGAATGAAAAAACTTTATGTCTTCCATTTCCCCTTGAGTCATATTCCTCTCGAATCATATTCTTTATCAACCCCTATATCTCTTCTTGTTGTTCCAACAACCACTTTGAAACTTTAGACTTATTTGTTAACTATGCTACCAATTCATCAACCACAACTAAATTTTTTTTTGAACATTGACATTTTTGCTTTACCTTTTTTTAAACTTTAAGAGCTGTAATGTTTTCCTTAAATGTGGCGTTTACGACTCCTTAAAACTTCTTGTTATCATCTATTAAAAAAAAATTAATTGTGTTTAAAGTTTAAACTTTGTTGTTGCGTATTAAAGTTTAAATTTCTGCCGACATTGACGAAGACTTTAACATGGGCATCGTAAATACCATTTTAGTGTTGGGAGTGGGCTATGCCATTAAATATGGGCCGACGGTCTTCACCCGGTCATTGCACTCGGTAAATGCTCACCCTAAAATTAGGGCAAGGGTTCTTTTATGTCTTATATTCATTTATTGGTTAGAAATGGCATGATATTTCTGTTCATCTTATTTTATTTCAATCTTATTTACCTCACTATTTCATAATGCATAAAAGAATTATCCTTTCAATGTTGAAGGTCAGTATTGAGAAGTCATTGTAGTAGGTAAATGTTCACTGTCACACAATTAAATTTATTCATTGAAAATTGAAGGCTAACATTGATAAGGTCATTGTAGTAGGTAAATGTTCACTGTCACACAATTTATAATAAATTTATTCATTGAATATTGAAGGCTAACATTGATAGGGTCATTGTAGTAGGTAAATGTTCACTGTTATACAACTCATAACAAGTTTATCCATTCAATATTGAAGGCTAGCATTGATGGGATCATTGCAATGGGTAAATGTTTTATTTTTATTGGTCAAAATTGACATTTGACTATTGAATTGGATGATATTTAAGAATAGTTCTATCAATTCTACGTCATTTAAACATCATCGAGTTCATTTGTCAAATAATTGATTACAAGTTTGCACTTCATCTATATCAAAGGATTGTAAATATTTATCTTGTTTTTATTTACCAATGTTAAGTTTTGACTATCATACCAAATGACATTAAAAAATAGCCTACCAGTTTATTTTGTCATTTTGCTTATGTGTAATAAATTAATATTTCAAATAATTATAAAATTAGATTTATCTTTCATTGCATTAGATTTTTTATTTTTTTGAGTATTAGAATAACTTTTATAATGTTAAATTTAAATAAATTAGTCATTTTTTTTTTCAAATGATATATAGTGAATAATATTTTTTTTTTATCATCTAATAAATATTAAAATATCATTTTTTTTCTTCATTATTAAAATTGAGTGTCCTTATTCTTTTAGCATTGGAAAGAAAAGATAGATAAATAACATATGATTTTTATTGGTTGAAAATAAAATTTAATTTGAGAAATAACTTATTGATCCTTATAATTTCATATTACAATAAGGACTTATGATATGAGATAAACATTGATAGTGTAGGTATAAAAAGCACAATTTATGGTAATCTAAAATCTAAATTAAAATAAAATGTTTAATGATCATTAAACTTTAAGTTAAGTTATTTTTTTTTTTCTTATCTCAAAAATATTTATAATATTTTTTTTCAAAACAAATGATCTATGAGGTGACTTGTAATCCTTCCAAGTTATTTACTTATGTTGTTTTCATTAGGATTAATTATATGTTAAGTTATTTTCTTCAATTTTGACTAGTTATGCACTTACATGATGTAGACACCTTAAATTATCTTTAATTAAATAAATATTTATTATTTATTTAATTAATTCAATAGTTTTTTTTCTTCAAAATTAAATAAATGTTAATTATTTATTTAATAATCCCAACCTCACCTTTTTCCTTTATTAATTAAATAAATAATTTTATTCATTTAGTTAATTCATTATCCTCTTCTTTTTAATCCCAGCCCAAACAACTTGTTCACATGGATCATAACCTAAATTCATAGGCATGTGACAAGTGTCATATTCCTCTTAATTCACTTTGTCCTTTCTCCAATGTCCACATTCATTAAACCAAAAAGTCAATCCACCTCTTTATCTTAGTCCTCCATTTCAGCATTTAACCTCTCAATCTTATTCACCTTTACCTACCACTCAATCTCATCCCTTCATCTTTACATACTACTCAATCCTATTGATTCTCTTCTAACTATGTGATCATGCCATTCACCTTTTAACCTATTTATCTAAGCCCTTGATTTTCTTAGAGATCTCTATAAAATAGGCTTATTCTTCTCATTTCATCAATCAATCAATCATTAGAGTACCTACATAATGCCAAAATCTCTCTAGATATTACATCATCATCCTCATTATTTTCATCATAGATTTTATATAATTAATAAACCACACTCCATTATTTCATGACCTCTCATGCTAGTACTTAAGGCTAAGAGAAAACAACCGTTTTCACAAGATCTTGGAGCATAGGAAAACACTGGAGTCAAGCCTATTATGTGTGTGAAGGTATAGCTTTTTTTATTTCATTTTATTTGCAAGCATGATAGATTACTTCATTGTTGTTATTGGATAAGTTTTTGTAGATCGAGACTAGTAGTTGGGTTGTTTAGGGTTGACAAATAGTTTCAATTTCTAGCGTACATATGTGTTATTATTCATTACCAAATGCCTCTCACACTTTTAAGATCTAAATAATAATTTCATGAGATATTTCATTCAAATACTAAAACTAAAATAACTTATATCTCAACACATACATTGTAAATAAAAGAACCAAAAGCTCATTATAGATGACACGATGCATGGGTATCTAACACAAAGAAAAGCCTTACAAACATTTAGGATGTATCATGTGCATGTATATGTATAAGAGTGCAAGATAAAAAATAATGTACATGAGAGAGATGCATGAAACACTTATTGCAACAAAAAGGGCCATTTCAATGGGAAATAAAAACTAGATAGTAGATAGTTTGACCAATTACATGTGGCAAAAAGAAGTTGCAATACCCATTAGTATGCATGTGTAAGGGAATTCTCTAATGGAAGAGAAATTATATTGGTTTAGTGACAAATTCCATGTGTGCTCATAGTAGATTATCTAATTTTATATGAGTAGGGTACATTGATGACATGTGGTAAGATTTTTGATATCCACACTTGATTATAAATTATGTATAAATAGTTGCAATGTGTAAAAAATTGAGGCCTTTTCTTGACAAGGCTTAGAGTTTGCATATATTTTAAACCTTCAAATTAATCCATTCTAATAATAGAAAGATTTGTTCTAGATATCATTCTATGTTCTTATAGACATGTTCTAATAGATATCATTCTATGTTATAATTTTGCTCCTATTATTCCTTTATGCTAATTTTGTCAAACTTGATGTTACCCTTGGAATAACTTTAGGATGACTCTCTCACTAGTTGCCAAGCATTGGAAAACTTCAAGGTCATGGTTTACTTAGGAATAAAGAGAATCTGTAGAGAATGTTGGTTCCTTAATTGCAATCAATTAAAATTGATCTAAAATATCATTATTTCACTGAGAAGAGGAAAGAGAAGTTTCTTATATTAAAATGAAACCTAAAACTATGAAGGTGATTCACCAAAAGTTTATTGAAACTATTTACGCTACTATTTTCATACACAATATTTTCAATAGCTCGGTTTTTCCTTTACACAACTCATACATTCTGAAGCAGTCACCGATGAGGAGGGACCTCGAAGAGATCAATCCAAACAGGTCAGCAAGAGTTAACACTACGGAAACACATAGATATGATGGAGGCAAATGCAGAACAAATTGTTTATATTGCATGAAAGTCAAATACATCCAACCGGCAACAACCGGGTTACAACATACCTGCACACAGGCCTGGTAGAATAGGTCTCATAGGGACCTTGAATTGAAAGATCTATCTTCTAAGAACTATCTATCTAATACTCCTTTTCTCCAAGTTGATTCCTTACATTGCAAAGAATGATTACAAATATATATATTGATCCAAAGGATCAAAACCCTAACGTGCAGAAATGAATGAGGTCGACCTCCAAAAAATCCCAAAGGATGAAATGTAGAAGGTTGGCCACACGTCAAGAAACATCGAGATTAACATCCAAGGCTCCACAAGCATTGGAATGGGTTTTGGTAGATCACCAGAATAGGTCTTAGGCAACAGGTAATAAGAAACTGTCAAGGAAAATCGGTAGGGATATCTTGCCAAAAAGTTATCCAAATGAGATGCAGTTAGAAAGCAAGTAGGGTGATCAAGTCTTCAAGAAGAATCCAACTCCATAGGAAACTGGTGTGCCAGAACAAGGACACACAGAAAGAAAACTGAAACTGCAAACAGAAAAGAATTTTTTTTTATTGATGCAAGATTGCTATGAACCGGGGATGCTTTTGCATCAGACATGTGGGGTTAATAGAAAGTGAGCCTCTCACTTTACTGGGGTCAGAGGAAAACCAATGCGGTCTACCTCTTCCCGAGAAATCCAAGATGAGTCTCCCACTGGTATGTTCTTCCACTTCACAAGGTATTCTTTGTACTGACTACTTCGAGTACTACACTCGATCCTACTATCCAAAATCTCTTCAATCTGATTTAGTTCCTTCTGGGGAAATTATTTCTCCAAGTCTGCAATATTGTCCTCACTAAATTTTGATTCATGGTACTCATGAAGATCTGCAATGTTGAATATAGGTGAAATAGTTAGACTATCTGGTAGCTCCACTTCATATGCATTTCCAGAACTAAACTTTCTTAAGATCTTACTGGGTCCAAACTTCTTCATCTGCAACTTATTATAAGTTCCAATTGGGAATCTCTATTTTTTCAAATAGACCATTACTTCATTACCAACTTTAAATTCCTTATGTCTCCTCTTCTCATCTGCCTTCTTCTTGTATTTTCTATTCATATCTTCCAAATGTTGTTTAACCTGAATGTGCAATGTTGCCATGTGCTCTGCAAATTCTTCTGCTTCTGAACTCTTCCGATCTTCACTGCTAATGTCTCTCAATTCCGCTATTCCTTTAGGATGCACTCCGGTAACAATATCAAAAGGTGTTTTTTCCGGTACTTCTATTCACTAAATTGTTATAGACAAACTCTTCTTGTGCAAGGATCAAATATCAACTTCCAATTTTCTCTCCTACTAAACATCTCAACAAGTTTCCCAAACTCCGGATCACTATTTCTATCTATCCATCACTCTGTGGGTGAAAAGTAGAACTAAACTTCAAATTTGTCTTCATCTTCTTCCAAAGTGTTTTCCAAAAATAGCCAACAAACTTAGTGTCACTGTCTGAAACTATGCTCTTAGGTAATCCATGCAATCTTACCAAATCCTTGAAAAATAGGTCTGCAATATGCAATACATCTGATGTCTTCTTACAAGGTATGAAATGATCCATCTTTGAAAATCTATCCACTGCCACAAATATTGAATCATTCCCTCGTTGTGTCTTAGGCAATCCTAGTATGAAATCCATGCTTATATCCTCCCAAGGTCTAACCGGTACTGTCAAAGGTTTATACAATCCCACATTCTGACTACTACCTTTTGCAACTTGACAAACTCTACAAATTTGTACATATCTCTTAACATCTCTATGAATCTAGGGCCAAAAGTATTGCTCACTTACCAATGCAAATATTTTATCAATGCCAAAGTGTCTAGCTAAAACTCCACTATGATTCTCTTTTATCGGGTTCTATCTCATGGAACTTTTAGGTATGCACAACTGAACTCCCTTAAATAACATTCCATCCTGAATGAAGTAATCCAACCATTTTCTCCTATCAACCATAACCGATTCTCTGCAGCCTTTCCAAGGTTCTCCAAAATTTGAGTCTTCATCATATAAGGTCTGCAAATCTTCAAAACCCTCTGTCAGCAAATTCCTTCTCCTACTCAATGCATTAGCAACTTTGTTAGATTTCCCACTTCTATGTTTCAACACAAAGATGTAACTCTACAAGAACTCTACCCACCTCATATGTCTCTGATTCAACTTACTCTGACTGCTCAAATATTGCAAAGCTTGATGATCTATATGCAACACAAACTCCTTAGGAAGCAAGTAATGTCTCCATTTCTTCAAGGCTTGAATTGTGGCATAAAATTCCTAATCATATACTAAATATCTCTTCCGAGCATCATTCAAATTCTCATTGAAATATGTTATTTCTCTCCCTTATTGACTCAAAACTGCTCCTATTGTTGTTCCACTTGCATCACAATCCACTTGAAATACCTTATTGAAATCCAGTAAAGCCAACACAGGCTGCTAAGTCACTTTCTGCTTCAACAACTCGAAACTTTTGTTTTCTCTGGTGGTTCACTTGAGTTCCTTCCTATCTCCCCTCATGGTCTCGGTCATAGGATTACAAACTGAACTAAAATTTCTAATAAAATTCTAGTAAAAACTAGCCAATCAATGAAATGATCTTACCTCTCCAATGCTTTCTAGTGTAGGCCACTCAACAATGGCTTTCACTTTCTTAGGTTCCATCTTCAAACCATCCTCAGATATCACAAAGCCCAAATAGACTAACTCATCCTTCATGAAAGTACACTTCTTTATATTGATCACTAACTTTTCTTCTCTCAATCTCTGTAAAACTTGTCTTAATTGCAACAAATGTTCCTCTTTTGTTTTACTAAAAATCAGAATGTCATCCAAGTGTACAATAACAAACTTACCCAAGAATTTCTTCAAAACCTCATTCCTCAGCCTCATGAAAGTACTCAGTGCATTAGTCAGTCCAAAAGGCATCACCAACCATTCATATAATCCTTTAGTGGTCTTAAATGTAGTCTTCCATTCATCACCTTCTCTGATCCTGATCTGATGATATCCACTCTTCAAATATATCTTTGTAAAGTAATTTGATCCACTCAAATAGTCCATTATGCCATCCATCCTAGGCAAGGGAAACCGGTATTTCACTGTGATCTTGTTTATTGCTCTTGAATCGATACACATCCTCCATTCTCCATTCTTCTTAGGTGTTAATACTATTGGTACTACACAAGGGCTCAGACTTTCCCTGATCAAAAATCTCTTCAATAGCTCCTGCACTTGTCTATTCAGTTATTCATTCTCTATCAGTGTTAACCGATGTGCAACTTTGTTAGGCGAACTGGCTCTAGGAACTAAGTCTATGCAATGACTAATACTTCTAACAGGTGGCAATCCATAAGGTACATTATCTGAAATGATGTCCTCATATTCTATCAACAAATCTCTTATCTGTGTTGGGTGTTCTCCTTCCGGTTCCGGTCTCACAGTCCTCTTAGCAACTAAGACAAAACATACATTCTCATGTCTCAGTCCATCTATGAACTTCCTTCCATCTACAAGACAAATTCTGGTATTTGTACAGACTTCATTCTTCAAAGGTTCCTCCAAAGGAAACAAGGTTTGCTTCATCCCATTGGCCACAATAGTGTATGTATTCTTCCTTCCATCATGTATTGCTTGCCTATCAAACTACCAAGGTCTTCCCAACAAAAGATGACAGATGTCCATAGGCATAATATCACACAAAACTTCATCATGATAATTCCCAATTTTCAATTTTACTAAGCATTTTCACTTAATAACAACTTATGTTCATTCTGAATCCATGCTATCTGGTAAGGCTTAGGGTGTTTCAATCTCTCTAATTTCAACTTATTCACCATCTCTTTTGAAACAAGATTATCCGAACTACCACTATCAATAACAACTTTACAACACTTACTGGATACCTTACATCTAGTCCTTAACAAGTTCTTCCTCTGTAAGGGTTCTTTATCTTCTTCAGTATGACACAAAGCTCTCCTCATCATCAACAATTCTCCATCTTCCAGTTTATTGTTTGATCTGATAGGGTTCTCTTCCACCACTACCACTCTTCCGGTAGTCTCTGACTTCTTACATTCAAATTCACGGTGTCCTTCTCCTCCACATTTAAAACAGGTTCCTCTTAATGTCCTTTTGTCTTGTCTTCCAAAGTTCTCATTCCAGTAACCATCTAGTTCTCTCCTCCGGTAGAAATTTCTATCATCCTTTTGGTATGAACTACCTTCTTTGCTTAATTTCTTGTCCTTGTTCAAATTCGTATTGGTTCCTCTTCCTCTCGTGTATCCTTTTCCTCTAGTAAACCTTCCACCTCTACCTCTCTGTCTCTACTCATGCCTTTTATTCAATTTCTCTTCAACCTTTATTGCATACTGATAAGCCTCTTCAACACTCTCTAATTTGATCACACTAAGTTCATCATGTATATACATCTGCAATCCGTTCAAATATCTTGCAACTTTTTCAATTTCATCATCAACATGTCTGGATCTGATGTTCAACTTGTAAAATGTTTCGGTGTACTCCTTCACACTATTTTCCTTCTGTCTCAGGTTCTGCAACTTCCGGAACAAATCTACTTGATAATTTGTCAGGACAAACTTTTATTTTAACTTAGCAATCATCCTATCCCATCTCTTCATCTTTTATTTACCTCTTCTTTGCCTATCAACTTGCAAGTGCTCCCACCAAAGAGATGCATGCCCCTTCAATCAGGTATAGGCATACTTCACCTTCCTCTCTTCTGTAGTGTTTACAAAGTCAAAACATTTCTCCATCTCTGAGATCCAATCCAACAATTCATCTAAATATAACTTCCCATCATATTCCGGTGGGGTAAAATTAGGTTTAGTGTTTTCCCTACTCAAAACCCTTAAAAACCTTTCCTCCTCTGGATCAATTGCCAGTAGGTTTACTTGTTCTATCGAGGCTTCTTATCCTTCATCTTCACTCACATCCTCAACATGTCACCCTCTTCTCTGGGCTATCTCCACAGCTTCTAACCGGACTACTATTCCTTGCAACATCTCCATTATAGCAGGGTTTGCATTCCCACGCGCTACACCATTCTTAGTTCCTCTTCGCGCCATTGATCCACGCTAGTCCTCTGCAATTGCAGGTAGGATCCACAATCTACCATCCTATAACAAAATTCAGGACATGCAACCACCGGAATGAACTTCGCTCTGATACCACTTGAAGCAGTCATCGATGAGGAGGGACCTCAAAGAGACCAATCCAAACTAGTCAGCAAGAGTTAACACAATGAAAACACACAGATATGATGGAGGCAAATTCAGAACAGATTGTTTTTATTGCATGAAAGTCAAATACATCCAACGAGCAACAACTGGGTTACAACATACCGACACACAGGCCTAGTAGAAGAGGTCTCATAGGGACCTTGAATTGAAAGATCTATCTTCTAAGCACTATCTATCTGATACTCCTTTTCTTCGAGTTGATTCCTTACATTGAAAAGCATGATTACAAATATATATATTGATCAAAAGGATCAGGTCAGCCCAAAAGGATCAAAACCCTAACATGCAGAAATGAATGAGGTCGGCCTCTGAAAAATCCTGAAGGATGAAATGTAGAAGGTCGGCCACATGTCAAGAAACATCGAGATCAACATCCAAGGCTCCGCAAGCATCAAAATGGGTTCTGGTAGATCACCAGAATAGGTCTCAGGCAATCGGTAACAAGAAATTGACAAGGAAAACTAGTAGTGATATCTTTTCGAAAAGTGATCCAAATAAGATGCGGTTAGAAAGCAAGCGGGGTGATCAAGTCTTCAAGAAGAATCCAACTCCACAGGAAACCGGTGTGCTAGAACTGGGACACACAGAAAGAAAACTGAAACTACAAACAGAAAAGAAAATGGTTTTGGTTGATGCAAGATTGCTATGAACTAGGGATGCTCCTCCATCACATTCCATGTATCTAGGCATTAATATTTTGTAAGTAGGATTGATATTTCATAGTTCTAATAAAAACTACATCATTTTCACAACTAATGACTAATTATACCCACTTCACAACTTACAACCTACACAAGTATATGCTTTCCCATTTCAAAGTGTTATAATGAGATTAATATTCAAGAATATAAAAAATAAAATCACAAAAATAATATTAATCATTAAATTTGTACACAAGATAATGGAAGTTGAGAAAGTACTATGACTAAATTTTATTGATCACAAGTGTTCTTACAATGAAACATAGTTAAGATACTAATATTGCTTGAGAAACAATTATTTTAGTCATCAAGTGATTGGTTGTGAGTTACAAATTAGTTATTTTTTTGAAAGAGTTCTAAAAAAGCTACAATATTTGTAAAACTAAAAGAAATAACTATCTTACTACTACTATGCATTAATATTATCCTAGACTAACTCATGGAACCTTGCAACATGGGTAATAAATGATAAAAGGCAAGTGTCTTGCTTAGTGACCTATTTAATCTCCACTTTTCAGCACAATAAAAGGTCTTCTATTGGTTTGCCTATTATAAGAGCTTCTAGGTGGCATATAAAATATGGCTTTTCCTACTTTGTTAACTCCTATATGTTCTCTCCACTACTACAACTTCCCAAACTACTTCTTAGATATGTGCAACTTGTCTACATGTGCTTAGAAAGAAGTTATGATTTCTCATTCATTCCTCTAACGTCTCATCACTATATTACTTCTCCTAACTATTAAAACCTCCATGTAGAGCACGTGAAAACGATTAAAAGAGTGATTGAAAAATTATCAAAAATCTTATGAAGGCAAAAGATGCCTTTTAGGACTTGTAGATGCCACTTGTATCATTTGTTGGTGACTTATTCACTTCATCTTTTCACTATACCTTGTCACTGTGTCATGGTTTAATACTTGAGCACTTTCACTGCTCTTTCCTAAGCTAAAATAAGGATATAACTCCATTGTATATCATACTTGATCCAGTGTAATGTATACAGACATAGTAATTGTCATCCTCACGTGAACAAGATTTCTTGATTCCATTTCTTACTATCATTACACATTGTCAAGGTAGGCCTATTATTTCACCTTCTATCATACCATTCTACCTTTATAACTATACTAGCCCTTTGAATGTCTTTCTCAAATTCACTATCACATATGTCAATTTCCTTTGTCATCTTAAGAAATCTTGTGTGCTTCTTCCATAGATATTGTTTGATTAGACTAAATCCTTTATCATATCAAGCACCACTAATTTCACCATTGAAAAATATTAACCCACATAGGCATATGCTTTTTTAGCCTTATTATGTGCTTATTGTCCATTTGATAAAAAGATTGTATAATTGGCATGTCACATGTAGCTTGCGAGCCAATCTTACATTATTACCTCTAGACTTTATGATGTTCACAAAGACCAATATCTTGGTTTGTGTGTCTATTATTGTATCATTTGTATGACATGACTACACTTTTCTTTTATAATATATTTTCCTATAAATTTTCCACTATCCCTTGTTTTGTTCAACCCTTGTCCCTTTCTCTACATAGGCTAAACCTAGTCCTCTTTTTTTCATGTTTAATTTTTTAACTATTAGGCATGACACTTATCTAGATTATTATAAGGTCTTCAATTGAAAAAACGTACTCGTCCATTTAATTCATATCATTTTCATTTTCCCATGATAAGCATTTAACAAAACTTTATTAGATTTATCAGTTGTAGATCCCTTTCCACACTCCCCTACTTCAGTAGCAATTTCAAGGTCGAAAGCTCTATTGGAGGAATTAAGAGAACATGTTCTTGAGATATGAATTCCAGTTTTTTCAATTCACCAGTGGAATCAAATTGATTCTTATTTTCTATCTCAATTGGTATGTTTCTTGAATGACAATTTGATTTTTTGTGTTGCCGAAAATAGTCATCTCATGTCATCATCTTTGTTTCCAACTTAGTCACATCACCATCTTCAACTTTTGGCATTTCAGTAGAAACAACACTAGCCAATAAGTTCATCCCACATTCATCAATGCTAATAAATGTTTCTTTAGAAAGGACTAAGCTAACTTCAACACCATTTGCAATACCAATGTGTTCATGGAAATTTATTTATTTGCTTTAATAACCTTTGATTTTCTCTCTTCTTTTCACCAAGTCCTGATGATAAAATTTGAGATGATTTAGTCATTTTCCAAAAAAAAATTACCATCTTTACTATTGTAGTTATAGTCCTCATTGTTGGGAATGTGCACCAAGATGGGACAAAAAAAGTCATAACATGAACATTTTATTTGAATAGAAAACATGCTTATGTTTTTAGCATTAAAAATTGCGTAATGAGAGAAAAACATGTAAGTGTTATCTATTGTGATAACTCTACAGCTATTGACATGTCTAAGAATCTGCTATTTCACTCTAAGACTAAACATATATCAATAAAGTATAACTTTCTGAAGGACAAGGTAGAAGAAAAGGAAGTCAAATTGGTTTATGTGAACACTAAAGAACAAATTGTAGACATATTCACTAAACCGTTGTCTAAGGAATCATTTGAGTATTTGAGAGATAGCTTAGGGGGTTTTTCCCCTCTAACAGAGACTTGATTGATGCAGTTTGTCATCAATCTAGCATGCATTACCAAAGACATTATTCATTCCGACACTGATGAGTGGTGCTACTACTCAACGAGAGTAGTCAGCTTTGAGGTACAAAGGTTTATTTTCTTGCTTTGATATTTTTGTCAGATTTTTGGCATTGATGTCAAAGGGGGAGAGATATTGATGTGAAAAATAAGAAAAGGAGTTGTATACATTAGGGGGAGAGTTATTGAAATTCAGGAGATTGTTGGTTGTCTTCTACAGGGTGAGACTTGTTTGGCATTTCTTGGTACTTAGATGTTTTTCACATCTAGTGTTGCCATCAATGCCAAAGGGGGGTATTGTTGGCATTATTGGATGAATTGATTATGTGTTGCATTGATGTTTTGTCATTGATGTCAACACTAGATATTATGGTTGGTTACCGATAGACAAGTTTTGGTTACCGGTAGAAGATCAAGTGTTACCGACATAAGAGACTCTGTTGGACACTTCCGGCATGTTTGGATCTATGGAATGTGATTGGTTACATGTGGTACGTTCTTCTAGAGCATGTCTTGGTCAGATGGTATTGACTTGGTAATCAGATTCTATCATACACTCTAGTAAACCCTTACCAGCACTAGTTTAAGGTTTTA
Source organism: Cryptomeria japonica (assembly GCF_030272615.1). Lineage (NCBI taxonomy): Eukaryota > Viridiplantae > Streptophyta > Pinopsida > Cupressales > Cupressaceae > Cryptomeria > Cryptomeria japonica. The sequence goes on along the minus strand of NC_081413.1, from coordinate 56,364,694 downwards.
CCGGAAGATCTCTCACTGAGGAATCTTGACAGGATGCATAATTGGTGTTGGTGCAGCTTCTACATGGATTTCAGGATGTTGAAGATGTTCTTTGATTGTGTTTCAACTACTTGAAGACATTTCTTTAGCGTGGTGGACCCGAAATAGGTCTGATACCTATCTAGGCTATGAACCGGTATCATGTTAACGTGTACTCTACACATTACTGGGATGTTTTAGGATGTTTTATGGATTTTTTATTGTTGTTTTGGTCAAACTGACATGGCATATCATTTTAATATGGATTTATGTAATGATCTTATTGTAATATCTTTTAGGTGGCCGACCTAATTGGTTTAGGCCTTAGGGTTTGTATAAAATGATGTAAGATCTCATTATAGATTGTGGCATGGGAATGGAATACAAAGTCATGGTCTTGAAATGCAATATCATATGTGAAGGAGACTTGGTCAATCATAGGTGATCGAATTGGGATTAAGGAAGAGGTCAAAGCCCTCCGATATTAAGCTTAACTGGGACTGTAATCAAGCATGGTAGATGCTATCTCTGACAGTTCACTCTATTGGATTGTTTTCCATTTATCCTGAGATGGTTGTTGCCTCTTTGTAGTCAGTGAGACTCTTTTGTAATGAACAATACGCTCTAGGTAGTGTGCCTTCCTGCATGTGCAGGCCCCTCATTGTATCACATAATTTCTGCAAAAGTATCATCTGACTATGGGTAGGTTTCCCACCATGTTTTTTTCATTTCCAGGTTTTGCACATACAAATCATGGTGTTATGTGGTATGGTTGCTTTGCATTGATTATCTGTTTAATTGTTAAGTTGTATTGTTTACCGATATTTGTTTCTTCTTTACCGATATTTAATCAGGTTAAAGGTTATTAAGTGGATTAAAAGTTATAATCTGTTAACAACTGATTCACCCCCCCCCCCCCTCTCAGTTGTTCACCGGTTATCCTAACAATTGGTATCAAAGCTTTAGTCCTCTTTTGCAGAAGCTTAGCCTCTTGAGGTAGATCCTATGATAGCTAACACTTCTAATCCACCGTCAACTATTTTTAGAAGAGAAATCCCTAAGCTTGATGGAACAAATTATGGGATATGGAAAATTTGAATGGAGACTCATCTTAGATGTCTTAGCAAAGATATTCGGGAGAACACTAAGAAAGGATACACACCTTATGATATAGCATCTGGCAATCCTACTCTTGCAGACTTGGACAAGAATATTGAAAATGATTGCAGAGCTAGAGAAGCCCTCTTGTGTGAACTTACTGATTAGCAAATCATGAGATTGACTGATAAATCATCGACAAAGGTTATGTAGGACAAATTGAAAACTCTAAATGAAGCTGATCCTAATATCAAAATTTCTAAACTTGATGGTTACCAGGTGTATATGGTGAAAATGGATAACAATAATAACAATATTGAAAGGCTAAATGAATTCAACCACAAAACCCTAGCCTAACAACAACAAAGATCCACCATGACATATGAAGATTACCTAAGACAATGCAAATCAAACAAAATCACAAAGATTATACCATCACATGTCCAATAGGGTTTGGATCTCCATTCTTCCTATCTCCATTGATCTTGCTTGATATATTTGCTCTCAGATTTTATGTGCACAAGAGCTCAACAAAGAACAGAATGTGGTTGTAAGTAGGATCGTAGTGTAGTCAAGTGCATAAAAGATGATTAGAATGCATAGAACTATTAGGGTTTGATAATGAAGGAAGCATCTCCTTATATAGAAGACACTATATGAAATGGAGGGATAAGATTGAGAGGTGTAAAAGGAGGTCGGCTAAGATTAGAGGGTAGGTAAAAGAAATAATAAAATAATGAAAGGGGTAGGTAGTGTATGAATTAAGAGATGAATGACATGTGTCATAGGTAGAAAAGGTTAATGAATTAATTAAATAAATAAAGATTTATTTAATTAATAGAAGAAGTGGGATAATTAAATAAATAAGATATTTATTTAATTTAGGAAAATGATAATTTAAATAAATAAATGTATTTATTTAAATGAGAAATAAGGCTAGAAGAGGATAAATGAATTAATTAAATAAATAAAGATTTATTTAATTAATAAAAGAATTAGGCTTAGATAATTAAATAAATAAAATATTTATTTAATTAGACTGGACTATTTTGGGTGTCTACATTTTGCCCCTCTTTGAGACAATGCGGCTTGTCGCGTTGTTTCAAAGAAGATAAGATGAACTGATACAGAGTTGCCCCAAGATGGGAATGATATGCCCCCTCAAGAGATTGGATGAAAATGTCTGGAAAGATTGCAGACAATCTCTCGATAAGAAAGAAAGGCTAGAATGGAATGACCGGATAAAGTGATAGAGTCACGAGATAATGAAGACTGACTCGGGAAACGAGGGCTAGGGGTAGGGTAGGCTATAAGATAGACCACGGGGTAAATACATCCTCATTGTCATCTACAAATCCACAAGAGTAGAGTGCAAAGCGAAAATAGAGCAGCAGTAGTCAGTAGTGATGGCCTTCATTCATAGATTCGACCGCGTTCACCGATTTCAGAGGCCAGCAAAGGCAGGAGAGCCCGTAAGTACCACCAAACCTCCTCGTACTTTGATGCATTTAATATTGTCATTAATGCATGGTAGATAGGGCAATAAATGCACTTAGAATAAGGTCCCAAAAAATGTCAAAAAACGTCCAGGCGCGTCTGCATTGTTGCCTATCGCATCTATGCTTGCGAGGCGTGTCTGTGTTTGTGCCAAGCGCGTCTGTGATGGAAATTACATCTGTGTCAAATGCGGCCACGTTTGTGATGGTCAGGCACATCTATGCCAAGAAGGCACATCTGTGTCGCCCAGGCGCATCTGTGCAGAGCATAGGCACATCTGTGTTTGTCAGGCACGTCTATGTTTTTCAGGCACGTCTATGCAGTCTTTGAGCGCGTTTATGTCAGGTAAGCGCGTTTGTGTTTAAAAAGTGTGAAGTTTGTGTCTTCTAGATCAAATCAGCAGTTCTGTGATGAACATACGCTGTCGATTGGATAAGCTGCTGAGAGGATACACTCAAGCAGGTCCTCTAGGGAAGACTAGGATAGATCAAGGCACCTTGTGATGAACAGTGAGTACCAAGATAGAGTACTTTGTGATGAACAGGGAGTACTAAAATATGAGCAGCACTTTGTGATGAACAGTGAGTGCAAATGTGAGCAACACTTTGTGATGAACAATGAGTGTCACACACGTAGTACTTTGTGATGAACAGGGAGTACTACTAGGATAAATAGCAACACTTTGTGATGAACAGTGAGTGTCACGAGGATAGATAGTAACACTTTGTGATGAATAGTGAGTGTCAGTAGGATAGATAGCCAGATGCACTTAGATAAAAAAGTAGCATTTTGTGATGAACATTGAATGCCACGATGACTGACATGATTGATTTGCTTGACTGCAGGAGTATTTGCCAATGTTGGAGTCACGGGAGAGATTCCCATCTACTCAGAGGTTGCGACCTGAGCTGACAGCCGAGGAGCGAGCTGCTATTGAGGCGATGGGATTGAGACATGTTCTATATGTGCCTAAGTTTCGGGCGAACATGGGACTGTTGACTGCGCTAGCGGAGAGATGGCACTCCGAGACATGTACTTTTCATTTGTCGATGGGTGAGATGACAGTCACCCTCGAGGATGTATATAGGATACTGAGGATACCGATCGATGGGGAGTTGATCCCATACAATCGAGATGGAGATAGGGAGGCCCTGAGATGAGTATTCCAGGACCCAGGACTGGAGATGAGGGCAAGACATGTGGCATGGGACACTATGATAGCCACAGGGCTAGCGCTGCCAGCAGTGGTAGGAGGAGTGATCAGTGGGTTCTTGTGTCCAGATAGAGCGACACGGGGGTTGGCTGTGGGTTGGGGAGGAGCACTGGAGACACTGGTGACATAGCACACAAGATATGCTTGGGGACCGTGTGTGCTTGCACACCTCTACTATGAGCTACATCAGTTCATATACCACGGATCAGTGGGTTTGGGCTGTGGGGTGACATTATTACAGGTGTGGGCTTATGAGCATCTACCAGTGATGAGCCGATACACTTTAGAGGCAGGGGACATGGACGCAGTTTTGTGCACCTATATGACATGATCACGTCGTAGCCACGGATTGGCAGGTTGGAGCACTGGCGGCGAGTGATAGATGATATTGATGTAGTCATATGGAGGCCATATCTAGGATGCGAGCAGTGGGAGGATGATGCAGTTGAGCTTCCTTACACCTTCCAGAGCAGGTATTTGATTGGGCGGACGCCCTATGTGCTAGATAGGCAGCTAGTGGATAGGGTTGGCCAGCAGTTTGGTAGGATCCAGAGGATGCCACAGGGCTCAGGCATGTATGCATGGACTGTGAGAGATCAGGTGCAATTTGGGCCCCTATTATCATATGATCAGACTATTACACAACGGGTAGAGATGATGCAACTACCCTGGGACATGTGGCCAGAGATTGAGGATGCCGACATGGATGCCGAGTATACAGCATACTAGGCGGAGCATCCCTTCCCACACTTGATGGATCCGGGAGAGCCATTGGATGGAGATGGGGGTGGGGATGATGATGATGGTGGAGGTGATGGGGGAAAAGGCCTACGGAGGAGGAGGGGAGTAGTTGGAGAGAGGAGGGTTGCACCTCAGAGGGAGGGTGGTGAGGAGAGGCAGGCTCGGGTGGTGAGGGGTCGCGGTGGATTGCCACTACAGGTGCCAGTAGCACAGGGTCCCAGATAGGTACAGGTATAGGGATAGGGACAGATATAGGGATAGGTACCAGTACAGGTACAGGCACAGGGGCAGGCACCCGTATAGGGGGAGCCACAGGCAGAAACAGAGGGGGCTGATGCAAAGGAGGATGAGCTGATAGAGCTATGGGAGATCTGCCAGGGACAGGCAGATGAGATCCAGGAGTTGGAGAGGGAGAGGGATCGGCTCAGGAGGAGGCTCAGAGATAATGAGCGAGAGCGGGATCAGGCTATTCAGCGTTATACAGAGGCTGAGATAGCACTGAGGGCAGGGAGACAGGCAGCAGAGGACACAGGGGTAGGATATGCTTATATCCTGCGGGCAGGGGAGGAGATTGCCTACTGGCGGGATCTCTATTATGGTGCAGTGCCAGCGGATCAGCAGGCAAGGAGCTTCCATAGACCGTCGCGTACAGCGACAGCTATGGGAGGGAGCCGGAGGAGACAGGCATCGAGTGGTGGGGTTATGGGTCCTCCACCACCACCAGATAGAGGACACAGGAGGGATGATCCTGGGGCAGGTCCTTCAGGGGCTCAGATTCCATCGAGGTCAGGCGGCTCTAAGGGAGGGAGTTCATCATAGCCATAGAGGGCTCCCTATGTATCAGTATTGTACCATTTTTGTATGATTATGTAGACACCTGCAAGTGCTTTTGTAGCCATATGATTTTGACATCATTGTATCATGACACTTTAAGATTATATATAGGAGATGATTCATCTTTGCGGCAGCTATATGCATGTGTACCTATATGATGAGATGTTCTTATGTGATGCTTATGATATGGATGCAAATATGTATATGATGCAATACAATATTTTTTTTTTTGTTCTTTTATGTTTTATATGTGTATGCATGATGCAAATGTGAATGTATGTAATGCAGATGAATATGATAATGCAAATGTAAATTGTGCTAACAGGTGTTGTGTGTAGGATGTGATGTAGTTGTGATATCTATATGTATGTATGAAATGCTTATATGTGGTAATGCAGGTGCAACTACATGAAATGTAAATGTTTTTGGCATGTCATTATACTCAGTCATGTGATAGCAGGCTACGCGGACTCGAGAAGGATGATGGAAGTCAATCAAGAAAGGGGGATGGAAGACAGAAGATATGAAAGTGAAAGAGCTTCTTGTGCGTTATCATCATTGAGCTTTATTATGGCAAGTAGGTTATGACAATCGAGGCATATGTTCAACCCAGAAAGTCATTGTACCTATTTGCATAGAGATAAGACAGTCACAAACAAGGAATGCCCCAGTTCATACTAGACTCACAGTGTCCTCATATCCTTGGACAAGTCATAGCATTACTAAGAGACAATCCACAGACAGCAAATGCAAATAGGTGACGATACCCCATCCTTGCCTTTCTAGTCAAAGACATCCTGAAGATAGAATCTCTAGTCAAAGACATCCCAGAAAAGCTAAAAGACATGTCACCAAAAAAGATGAAATCAAAAGAAAACCAAGACTCAACACCAACATCCACTGTAGTCCTCAAGTTTAGTTTCTCTTGTCACTTGTATAAGTCTTATTTGATTGTGGTCACAATGTTTACTTTCACAAAAAGGATAAATAACACTGAACCATATGTTGTCTGAGTCTGTTGAAAGATTTAATTTGTTGAAGCCCATTGTTGCTATTGTGTCTCATCTGAAACTAACTGAATCCATGAAACTGATACTTTATTATAGAGAAGATGAAACTTTATTGCGGATTTATGATGCAAATGTTTCTTTATTGCGGATTGTGCGCGGATAGATTGAAGAAAGCTAGAAGAAACTGTACTCCTCGAAACATGTGATGTTCTCAGTTCCACACCCATCACTAGACGTAGGATTTGCCTTAGCCACAGATAGGATCTGATTTATTATGGATGGAAAGGGAGGTGAAAAGGGAGGTTTATTATGAATGGCTAACCAATCTTAGGGAGATCAATAATAAGCCATGATGGGAATGGGTAAGTTTATTATGGATGAATTGGCCGTGAGTGTGTGCAAAGTAAAGGATGAAAGTGAATCTTGAAGGAGGGAGGAGCAATGTCTCTACGCATGGCGTTGGTGACCCAGTTTTCACCATGGTACTTGCCCAGGGCACCACCGAAGTGGTTTTCACCGTTGGACGAAATTATTTCTCTTTACTTTTTTCGATTTTTCAATGTTTTTTGTGTCACAAGGCGTCTGTTTGCCAGGTTTTCACCAAGTAACGATTTTTTTTGTTTTATAATATTTTTTGTATCTTTGAAATTTTTGATTTTTTTGTATTTTTTGAATTAGGATACTCTGAAGAGCTATGTGTAAAACCTACGAAGGTGCATGTTGTTGATAGGATCCTCCAAAGGTTCACCTTCTGTAGTTGAGAGCTAATATGCCCCAGATCTGTATGCTGCTGTAATGATGTAAGGACCAAGCCAATTTGGTTCAAACTTTCCCTTCTTCTCTCTGTCTTGCTGATTTTTGGGATTTTCTCTGACGACCAAATCTCCTACCTCAAATGTGCGAGGCTTGACCTTGTGATTGTAGTTGCGACTCATTCATTGTTTTGCAAAGAAACCCGTAAAGAGGGCAGCTCGACCTCAATAGGCAAGATGGCTTCAGTGCCATAGACAAGTGAATAGGGTGTAGCTCCTGTAGGTGTGCGGACACTTGTGCGGTAGGCCCAAAGTGCAGGATTAAGTTGGATATGCCAATTACGACCAGCATCATCAACTGGCTTCTTTAGGATTTTAAGGATTGTTTTATTAGACGCCTCAGCTTGGCCATTACCTTGGGGGTAATATGGTGTGGAGAAACGATGGGAAATATGGAAGCGGTCACAGAGTTCATGAACATCTTGATTTTTGAAGGGACGTCCGTTATCAGTGATAATGGAAACAGGAATACCGTATCGGCAAATGATATAGTTGAGGATGAATGTAGCAATCTGTTTTCCTGTGACTTGTGTGAGAGGCACGACTTCAATCCATTTTGTGAAATACTCTGTGGCAGTGATAATGAAGTTATGACCATTGGAAGAAGGAGGGTGAATCTTGCCTATGAGATCGAGTCCCCACTGACAAAAGGGCCAAGGAGACACAATTGGTTGAAGTTCTTGTGCTGGTGCATGTATGAGGTCTCCATGAATTTGGCATTGCTTACATTTCTTGACAAACTAATATGAGTCTTTCTCCATATTGGGCCAATAATATCCAGTCCTGATGAGTTTCTTGGCCAAGGTAGGACCACTAGCATGTGGACCACATATCCCTTCATGCACTTCCCGTAGTGCAATCTGAGCTTCGTCGCTTTCTAAACATCTAAGAAGAGTGCCATCTAGACCTCGCCGGTATAGGATATCAGCTAAAATGACATATCGAGAGGATTGGCGAATGAAAGTGCAACGTTGGTTATTTGATAGATCAAGAGGTAGAGTATTGTCACGTAAGTATGTGAAAATAGAACCATATAACTAGGATTCAGGACCGAGAACACATATCGTCTTAGTAGGCATGATCTCATATGAAGGAACCAAAAGGTTATCCACCAAGAACTCATAGCAGGTCTCATTTGGAGGTAAATCAATCAGGGAAACAATTGTAGCCATGGCATCTGCGGTGTGATTCTGCTCTCTTGGTATCTGCTCAAAGTCTATCTTTGTGAAGTGTTGTTTCAGGTCATCCACCATTTGTTTATAAAGCATTAATTTTTCATCTTTTGTTTGGTAATCATCAATTGCTTGACGGATGACAAGTTGGGAGTCCCCAAAAACACGAAGTTCCTGGATCTTCCATTGAACTACAATTCGTAATCCTGTTGTTAATGCCCCATATTCTGCTATATTGTTAGTGCAAGGAAATGATAAGTGGTATGATTTTGGTATAGACTCCCCTTGAGGAGTTATAAAGAGGATGCCAACTCTTTCCCCATGTTGTGTGTATGAGTTGTCGAAGTACAGTTGCCATGGCTTTGCATATGACATTGCCAAAATGGATTCATCTGGAAATTCTGAACTTAGAGGAACATCATCTATCATGGGAGCATCTGCTAATTGATCTGTGATGGCTTGTCCTTTTATTGCTTTTCTGTCCACATACTCGATGTCGAATTCACTCAGGATCATTACCCATTTAGCCAATCGCCCAGTAAGTGTTGCTTTATTGAGAAGGTATTTCAATGGGTCTATCCTTGCAACTAACTTAGTCTTATGAGTAAGCATGTAATGTCATAATTTCTATGAAGCAAAGACGAAGGCGAGACATGCACGCTCAATTGGTGTGTAGTTTAGCTCATATCCTACCAATGTGCGACTGATATAGTATACTGCTTTTTCTTTGCCCTCAGCAACTTGTTGTGCTAAGAGTGCCCCCAGTGCTGTTGGAGTAGCTGATATGTATAGTAACAATGGTTGATCTGGAACTGGTAGCATCAGAACTGGCAGATTTAGAAGATAATCTTTGAGCGTCTGGAAAGCCTATTGATAGTTATCATCCCATTTGAATTTGATGTTTTTATGTAGCAGGTGCTGAAAAGGATTACACTTATCTGCAAGTTGTGCTATGAATCTTCGGATGGACTGGAGTCTGCCTTGTAAGGATCGAAGTTGACTGATATTTCTTGGTGGTTGCATCTCCAAGATGGCCTTGACTTTTGCTGGATCAGCTTCAATTCCTCTTTTGGATACAATGAATCCTAGGAGCTTCCTGGAGGTTACTCCAAAGACACATTTCTTGGGGTTTAATCTTACTTTGTATTTTTCCAACCGATCAAAGATGACTGAAAGTATGTCCAAATGTGTATTTCTGTCTATTGATTTGCCCAAGAGGTCATCAACATAATCTTCCATGGTTACGTGCATGAGATCATGAAAGATAGTAGTCATGGCTCTTTGATATGTAGCACCTGCATTCTTTAGCCTGAAAGGCATGACATTCCAGCAGAAAGTTCTCCATGGATAAGTAAATGATGTTTTGTGTTGATCCTCGAGTGTGATCCTTATTTGATTATAACCAAAGAATCCATCCATCAATGATAACATTTCATGACCTGCTGTGAGATCAACAATCAAGTCAATATTTGGTAATGGGAAGTCATCCTTTGGAAAATCTTTGTTGATGTCTCTGAAATCTATGCAAATTTTGATGCTATGATCTGGTTTACTGACAGGTACTAAGTTGGAGATCCATTCGGGATAATCGATTGGGCGTATGAATCCGACATAAAAAAACTTCTCAAGTTCTGCTTTGACTAGTAATGCCACTTGTGGATGCATTTTTCTTAATTTCTGTTTTACTGGTTTTGCCCCTGGTTTGACTGTCAAATGATGCATTACCAAATCCGGATCTAATCCAGGCATATCAGCATATGACTAGGCAAATTTGATTTGTCGTTCTTTGAAGAAACTTATGAATTTTGACCTTTCGGACTCTGTCAATGATTGAGCTAGGAATATGTTGTGTGGAACCTCTTCTGTACCAATGTTTGTTTTGATAGTCTCCTCTACCAACAAGGATGACTTTTCCTCATATGATGCTGGGAGAATGTCGAGCCTTCCATCTTCGGGTGCCTCAGAGAGGTTTTCGCCCTCAGATATGTCCTTTCTTTTTACTTTTTTGGGGTCAGACAAAGCCACAGTGTGGTTTTCACCATAAGACCCTTGATTTGTCCTTATTTTCAAATTTTTGCGACTGGAAGGTCCGACACCCTCACCAAAATATGCCATGCTATTGAGTTCTATAGTGTATCCCGCTTTATGGTCCCCAGAAGGAAGATCATCTCGTATGCCCAGATAGTCAATAAAAGCTTCATCATTTTGGAATGTGTCAAACTGTGTAGGTCCTTCATGATCCTAGTCAATGAGTTGGTGGTGAACAAGGGGAAGGCCGTTAATGTCTTCGAAGTTAACGGGGCTAAGAGTGAAGATGCAATTATATTCGGGTATGTCAAGGTAATTATCGAGGTCAGTGATGGCACTCTCCTCATCAGTCTCAATCGCGAACAAATCCAAATTATCATCACTAGTAGCGCATTCTGGGACAGGTGTTCTCATTCTATGTGATTTCAACCTAGAACCTTGAGACAAGGACTGTGTGGAATCCTCATGGGTTGTTTCTTGACCAACTCTGAACTTGTTATAAAATTCCTCTTCTTCTGTTGGTTCATCTGGCTCTCTGAATGTCTCGGTGAGCGCGTAGTCACTGGAGGACTTGTCTGAACCCCATTCCCATTCGTTGGAATCTGTGGAATAGCAATCCTCTTGTTGAATTTTGGCAGTTTTGATTTGTAAGGCTTCTTCTGTCCTTTGGGTGTGGACCTTGGAAGTTAAGAAACCAAGTCCTTTCGAGTATTCCTTTTTGAAAGTCAATTCAGGTTGTAAAGGTTCAATGATGCCTTCCTTTCGTAACCCTAGAGGGCTTTTTCCATCATACCCAATTTTTTGTAGAATTTTGAAGCCTTTGCCATATTTCTCACATGGTAGACTGATGTGATCTTGTGTGTCATCTTCCTTGTCTCTGAAAAGCATTTTGTATAAATCTTCCTCTTCTAGTTCACCCCATCTTTGAAAGGTAGTAGGGTCCCATTTGAGTATCATGATGGATATTTGCTTGTTAGGATGTGGTCTTCCATACTCTTTTGGGGAACTCATGACTTGTCGTAAGTACATGGTCTGATTTAAAGTATATTCCCACATGCCCTTGTCTTGAAACTTGCCTTTAAGCTCACCTTGTTTTGATGTCGAAGGTTTTAATGACTTAGGATCAATGTATGCCAATGAAGGAGCAGCCTCACGATTACTGGGAATGATGGTCTTAGTCTTTGATTTTAGGTTATTGTAGTATATGAATGGATTAGGATCACCGTTAACTGTTACTTCCACTCCATTATGAGAAAACTTAATGCATTGGTGATATGTGGATGGGACTGCCCTCATTTCATGAATCCAAGGACGTCCTAGCAATATGTTATAAGTGAGATCTAGATCCAAGACTTGACAAACCACATCCTTTGTGACTGGCCCAACTCTAAGAGGCAAGGTGACTGTGCCCTTGGATGAACATTCTTCATCATCATATGCCTTCATGGTGATTTGATTTGTAGAATTCACAGCTTTGTCGGAATCTCCCAATTGTTTAATAGTGCTCAATGTACAAATGTTTAGACCAGCTCCTCCATCTATCAAGACTCGTTTTATTCGATGTTTGTGTATGAAGGCTTCAACGTGTAGTGGTGCATTATGTGGCTGACTTACGGAGGCGTCATCGGCTTCTATGAAAGTAAGGGAGTGTGGAATGGAAACGTATCCCACCATGGGTTGAAAATGGTCCACGTTCAGATCAGTAGGAACAGTAGTATCTCTCAGGATTTTGTCAAGAATGGCTTTATGTGTGAGAGATATGCGTAATAGCTCAAGGATGGAGATGAGCGCAGGTGTCTTCCCTAACTGTTCTACAAGGTCATACTCAGGTTTGGTTGATGAAGAAGTGGTGTTTTTAGTTGGAGCACCTTGCAAAGTGATTTTACCTCGGTGGGTTGTAACATGACATTCAGAGGTAGGTTCAGAAGAATATCCAACACCTTTTAGGACAATCCTGGGTCTCCGAGTAGAATTCTCAGACGCTTTGTCCTTGATGATAATGGTAGAGACATAATTGTCCATCAAGATGTGATTGATGGTTGAGTCATAGTTGTAAGATGCTCTGGTATAGTTGGTTTGATCCTCTGTGGCTTTAGCTTTTCCCTTGTCATGTTTTGGGAATGGTTCCTTAAACATCTCATGTTCTTGATTGGATGAGTGTCCCTCAATCTCAATGTCACCTCTATCAATGAGATCTTGTAGGATGTTCTTCAGTCGATGACAATTTCCTGTCTTATGACCCTTGCTCTTATGAAATTCACAATACTCATCATCATTCCACCAATTCAGCTTAACCTTTGGTTCATATGGAGGAAAATCTGGAACTATGATTACCTTGTTTGCCACAAGCTTCTTGAAAATTGACTCAAGTGGTTCTCCCAATGGAGTGTATTTCCTTCGTGATCTGGAAGTTGTTTGAGTATTCACTTGATTGTTTGTAGAACTTGATCCCGAAAAGATGAATTTGGGTCGCACTGTGTTGGCATCAACAACACCATCATTGACTGTGTTCTTGTTTTTATTCCAAAATCTTGGCTTGTCTTTTCCTTTAAAGTCATCTTTGTTTTCCTTGAATATCTTAATGACTCCTTGTTCAATTAGGACCTTTTCTGTCGCTAAGCCTTTTTCAATGACGTCCTTGAAGGTGGACAAACAAGCTTTCCTTAAGTCATAACCAATGTCTTTGTTAACATTTTGGGTGAACATTTCTACCATTTGTTTTTGTGGAATTTCACAAGAGCATCTGCTGGCTAGATTCCTCCATCTTTGTAAGAATGATGCAAAAGACTCTCCCTCTTTTTGCTTGGTGTTGCACAAAGTAGTGACTGATATGTCTGTCTCTATATTGTAGGAGAAATGTTGAATAAATGCCTCTGCTAAGTCACCCCATGACTTAATTCCAGGTGGAAGTTGGGAGAACCATTCCATATCTTGATCACCTAGGCTTTGTGGGAATAATCTCATCAAATATGTCTCTTCTGCTGCTACCTCAATGCAAGCTGTGAAAAATTGTCTTATGTGTGCCTTAGGATCCCCTTTTCCTCTATACTTATCAAATTTAGGCATCACAAAGTGTGTAGGAAAAGGAGGCATTGGAATGCTCTTGTCAAATGGATAAGGACATATGTCTCTCATTGTGTATGTTGGCTTCAGTGTATTTATGTCCTCCATTTTCTTTTGTAAGTCCCTAATTTGTTGTTCCAAATTGCTCTTAGGTGGAGATCGACTTCTTGGACCATATCCTATGCTTGAGGCACCAATTGGAGGAGGAGCATGTTGCATATATGGATGATATTGATCATACACATGTTCATATGGAGGAGGTCTATAGTAATGTTGTGTATATGGACCACTTGGTATAGATTCATGTTGAGGAACGCCATATCTATTTTGTCCATGTATACCATACTCTACAGCCATGTCATGTTCTAATGTGTTGCCCCCAAATTTGACACGGGGTTTCCTTGTGTCCAAATTTTGAGCATGCCTTTGAATATCCAATTGCTTTGGTGGTTGATCCTTAGCATTGGTATGTAATTGAGCATATCTATTTGCATAAGACTTCCATAATGGTCTACGAAGGTGAGTATCATATGCTTGACCATGTGTATGTGGGACCTCTGGTTTTTGAAGCAAAGATGATGGTGATTCAGGTACCATATGTGGTCCTCTATTGCCTCCACTATTAGGCCTCCTTTGATCCATGTTGGAGTGAGGTTGTTGCAAAGGTCGATTTTCCATTATTTGAGACATGTCAAAATCATGAGGTATCTTGGCTCCACTTTGTGCCATCATTTGTAAGAAGTATTGTCTATCCCTCCTCATTATTTCCTCAACCAATCGATTGAAATGGGGATTCATAATGGATTCTTCCACATCTACTGAATGTATGGAAAAGTTGTCCATATTGTCATTGTGTGTAGCATTATTGTTTGTAGTGTCCATGTTCTCAACATTTGGAATGTTTCTATAGGCATCCATGTCAGATAATGTAGTATGATCAGAATTGAAAAAGATATCATTCTCATACTCATAAGAACTCATGTTTGCAGACTCTTGAGCCTCTTTAGTTTCTCTCCTAGATTTTTGAAGACGGATTTCAACCATGAACTAGGTATTGACCGAGATGTGTGAGACTAGATGAAAATGGAAAAAGTATGGAAGACCAAGAGTTGGATGGAATGTAAATGAATCTGAAGTGTACTTGCAATGTCCAAAGTGTAAGACTAAGTATGTATGTAGTAGAGTAGGTGTGGCTTCCAAAGAGAGGATAGTTTCTCTTGATGAGGTAAGTTAACCTTGACTCTAAGTAAGACCAAATGAGACCCAAAGGTAAGAAACCTTGATGACGGACCACTTAGCAAAGTGTTGTTGTATGTAGTGTGTTGACAAAGTATGATGAGGACAAGCAAGTGACCTTTTGACTCAAGTTTAGACAATTGTGAATGTAATGTAAGGTGTAAAGCAATGATGAATTTTGTGAGACCCAAGGACAGGTTGACTGCTAAATGAAACCCTGGAGAAATGACCTAGGAAGCTCAAGAATTCTGAAACTGACTGTGTTTGTTTGTTAGACTGTAACAGTTTTTCAATTCTGGACACAGACGCGCCTGTATACTTCACAGACGCGGTTTCCTGACACAGACATGGCTCTGTTTAACATAGACACGCTTCTGAGATTTTTTTGCAAAGTGTAATTTTTATTCTTGGAACACAGATGCGATTCTGCCCTTCACAGACGCAGTTATACAACACAAACGCTATTATGTTAGACACAGACGCGTTTCTGCAAAACTTGTGCAATTTTTTCCAATCTGTGAAGTTGTTTTTGTTGTGACCAAATCTGACTGTTTGACTATTTTTCATGACAAGAGGACACAATGTTGATGAGGACTCAATGTTTGCAAGTGTTTAGACTCAAAATGACTCCAAGAAAAGTGTGTTGTTTGATGTAAAATTATTTTGCATACACTTGAAGACACAAAAGACACAATGTTTTGTTGTTTGGTCTTGAATGTTTGAATGTTTAAAATAAGTCAAGCACAATTCTTATGGCTGGCCAAGACAATAGTTGTTGATCCCACATGGGGTTTTACCCCTGAGGCTATGCTATTCAGAGTGGATACTTAGATGCTTAACCTCACTGGCTCCATCCTCGACACTCACTTCTCGGGTCAGACAAGCATCAGTCCCCATGAAAACTCCCCGTGGCGAACTTTGTATCTCTACTAAGAACCGTATGTGTGTGGGCCGCTACCAGAGGTCCGACCTCCTGCCTCAAAAACTAGAAGGATTTGGGCTTCTAAAATAAAAAGGTGCTAGTAAGGGCATCTGCTCGTGTGGCCATACATGTGGCACTTTTAGCTCTGTAAATATAGAAGGCTCCCAGCCGGTAGGGGTTACGCCCTACAACTGATCAAATAAATTTGATCAAATGGGTTTATGGGGAGACATAGTATCGGTATGAACTAATCAGCACACATTATTCATAGTTTTCACCATGAATATAGTTGTTTATAGTGGTTCAGAAGAGGTGGGTTTTCCTCGCTACCACTTGGGTCGTTCTCTTCTCACTAGTAGTCCTAATGACCACTCGGGAAGACAGGCCCTCTAAAGATTAAACAAAAAGAGTCTATTGCCCAAGACACAAAAGACAATGATTCAATTTTAGTGCACCAATTGAAGTGTTTGCTAGTCTATGAAAACAAGGCACACAATAAAAATCCAAAAACCCTTGCCAAGGACCTGCAACAAAGAGTTGTTAGTAGTTTGGATTGTTTCAAATAATCACCCCTTCTTGCAAGCACACAAGTTAGGTAAATTTTAGATCCAAGAGACTTTGTGAAAATGGGGGCCTTCAACCAAACGATTTTTCTTTCAAGACAAGCTGCACCAATTTCGTTAGCTAGATCTGAAAATGTTAGCTCAAAATAAACCAGATCTGAAACCCTAAATGCAAAATCCAAAAACTGAATCAATAAAAATCCAAAATTTGAAACTGGTGAACACAAACGCGATTA
Source organism: Cryptomeria japonica (assembly GCF_030272615.1). Lineage (NCBI taxonomy): Eukaryota > Viridiplantae > Streptophyta > Pinopsida > Cupressales > Cupressaceae > Cryptomeria > Cryptomeria japonica. The sequence continues at coordinate 56,348,251 of NC_081413.1, read as the reverse complement.
CCCTCAACACAGACATGACTTGGTGACACAGACGCGGTTCTGTGAGACACAGACGCGACTACAGAATGCAGACACGGCTTCTGGTCACAGACGCGGCTAAATAACACAAATGCGCTTTGCCAGAACCTACAAAATAAAATATTGCCAGTAACACAGACGCGATTCCAGATTTCGCAGACGCGCCAGAAAATCAAAAACGCGATCCGAAAGTTTGCAAACGCAAAAATATCAAAATGTTGCCGAAAACGTCAGATCTGCAACTTCAAAATACAAAATCTGCAACAAGGATGTTAAATGCAAAAGGGACAAGAGTCCCACTGGGTGTGCCAAAATGTATATGGTGAAAATGGATAACAATAATAACAATATTGAAAGGCTAAATGAATTCAACCACAAAACCCTAGCCTAACAACAACAAAGATCAACCATAACATATGAAGATTACCTAAGACAATGCAAATCAAACAAAATCACAAAGATTATACCATCACATGTCCAATAGGGTTTGGATCTCCATTCTTCCTATCTCCATTGATATTGCTTGATATATTTTCTCTCAGATTTTATGTGCACAAGAGCTCAACAAAGAATGGAATGTGGTTGTAAGTAGGATCGTAGTGTAGTCAAGTGCATAAAAGATGATTAGAATGCATAGAACTATTAGGGTTTGATAATGAAGGAAGCATCTCCTTATATAGAAGACACTATATGAAATGGAGGGATAAGATTGAGAGGTGTAAAAGGAGGTCGGCTAAGATTAGAGGGTAGGTAAAAGAAATAATAAAATAATGAAAGGGGTAGGTAGTGTATGAATTAAGAGATGAATGACATGTGTCATAGGTAGAAAAGGTTAATGAATTAATTAAATAAATAAAGATTTATTTAATTAATAGAAGAAGTGGGATAATTAAATAAATAAGATATTTATTTAATTTAGGAAAATGATAATTTAAATAAATAAATGTATTTATTTAAATGAGAAATAAGGCTAGAAGAGGATAAATGAATTAATTAAATAAATAAAGATTTATTTAATTAATAGAAGAATTAGGCTTAGATAATTAAATAAATAAAATATTTATTTAATTAGACTGGACAATTTTGGGTGTCTACACCAGGTAAGATATGAAAACTTAAAGATGAAAGATAATGAAAGAATTGTTGTGTTTATGGAAAGAGTAAATGAGATTGTTATGGGAATTCAATGTTGTGGAGGATTTCTGAGTGAAGATGAAATAGTTTACAAAGTCTTGAGAGCCCTTCCACCAACTTACAAGGTGAAGGCAACTGCAATTAATGAGTTGAGAACAATGGAAAACTCTTCAGTTAACAGAGACACATGGATTGGAAAATTATCTATTTTTGAGCTTGAAGAATTTGGATATTCAAGGAGCTATAAAGTTTGAACTTGTTTTTCATGCATCATCATCATCATCATCTACCAGCAAAAGCGATCGGAAAGTCTTATATGAAAAAGATTTGGAAGACATGAGGAAAGAAGATGAAGAATTTGAGGAACTTGAAGCCTTATTTGCCAGAAGAGTACCTAAAGGTTTGACAGGAAGTAAATATGAAGGAAAAGAACCTTTTAAATGTTTTTCATGTAATAAGATTGGTCATTTTACATCTAGATGTCCTGAAAGGAATGCAAGGTTTGAGGAAAGAGTTAAGAAATCATTTAAGCCTAACCAAAACAGATATAGATTCAAGAAAAGTAAACAATTCTACATAGCAAATGAGGAAGGAGTAACCGATGACTCTGGAGTTGAACCAACAGAAGACCCTGCTAGTGGATCCGGCAACGGAAAGGAATGGATGTTCTATGCTTTAAATGAAGATGATTTGGAACCGGCTATCATAAATGAAGAAAAGGCCTTCATAGCAAAAGTTGAAGATAAGGATGAATGAGTAATTGATAGTGGATGTGCACATCATATGACTAGAGATGTAATGCCCCGCCAGGAACCCTAAAGGAAAACAACACAACTAGGCAACTAAAGGGTGAAATAATTTTTTTTTGTTAAAGACTAAGTATACTAACTATAATCATTGTACGTTTATCAACATAGCGGAAGTCTATCATATGTTTTCCCAAGGGTAACCAATGAAGATTAATTTCATAGATTATATTAACACCATAGTTAATCCATTCAATTAGATAAATTGAATACTTAAGTTTAAAATCACACATACATCCAAATTTCAAAATAAAGAAATAAAAGTATTCCAATGTATCCAATTTCCATAAACCATTTAAATATAAGATCAAAACAATAACATTTAATTCATTGACATAATAATATTACAATATCCATAAATACATGGCTTCCAATAATACCACTGGTTACAAAGATACAATATCAAGGTTACATAAAAGTCTGATACAATGATCACAAGGTCTCAACTGAACAATGATCTCGAACAAGAGCTGGTAAATAAACCACGATCCAAAAAACACCAATGAAGCCTTTCCTCGCCTGAAGATACAATCCAGAACATCTGTTGGGAAGTGGCACTACCACCCGACCATGTGATCCTGAAATGGAACCACCCCACTATGCTAGGAGATAATAGAAAACCCTCAAGCAAGCAAAGTAAGGCAAGTACAAAAGGACTACAAGACTCTGCAACCATCCATGTAACACAACTCACAAAACACTAGTGACTCTAAGAAGAGAGTGTCATCGCATAGCTTGATGGTTACCATGGTACAACCTCCATAGGTCCCGGCCCCCATACTCGAGTTTCTCCTGGTAACCTCTCCCGAGCCTCCGGTTCCAACTAAGTCTCATGCGGACCCTACCAATCCTTTCGTGAAGACAAGGTGGTAAGTTTGCCATTCCAGCCTTCTCGTAACATCATGAGCCCTATACAAGCACTCATCTATGCACGAGGCACATTTATCTTAATTAATTTTAAATCTACCCACCCCCTAATCAATTATTAGGTTATCACTTTTCAACTAACTTTTGACGGGTTATCCTGTCATCCACTTTGGGCACAGCCCCCGCTCAAAAGCCACTCCCTCTCTTAGGACACTAACAGGAAATGTTTCTCTCTATGAGAACTCTATGGTGAAATAGACAACCATAAACAATCCTGACAAGCACAGGTGATGGATACACAAATACCAACCCAAGATTGACCATTTGGACAAAACACACAATGGCTCATATCAAATAGGTTATACAACAACACCTGGTCTAGGAGAAATAATAACATAGGACACAATGACAATTTAACAAAAATTGCAATGAAATAAAACTTGACTGAGAACAAGATATACGCAAGATCCTATTACAGGCAATCTTTCCTTAAAAACAGTCAAAGCATGCAATTTACTAATTTCCAGATAACAAGAATTTACAACTTTTTAATACCAAAAACATCCATCTTGTCATTTGTCCAATAAAGTTAAATAAATTCACACATGAATTAAACTCCTAATATATTTCCAATATGAATATCAAATTTAAAATTATAAATTTATTTTTTCTAAAATTACAAAATTCTAAATTCTTTATTCATATAACAAAAATATTTAAATTGACAAATAAACATTAAACAACTATATATATATATATATATATATATATATATATATATATTAACACATTATAATTATTATAATTTTTATTTTTATTTTTTTTATATTAAAAAGAAACTAAATAACAAAAATAATAAATAAATTTTAAACTAGAATAACATTCAAAACTAAAATACTACCCTAAGGCAGCGTTGCTACCATATGGCAGTCAACGCTACCCTTGGGTAGCGTTGCTGCCCTATGGTAGCACACGCTACCTATGGGTAGTGCTGCTGCCCTAAGGCAACAGTCGCTACCCTTGGGTAGCGCTGCTGCCTTATGGCAGCAACCACTACCATGGTAGTGTGCGTGCGCGTGGGTAGAGGCAATGCCTTCCCACTAAATAAATTATTAATTTTTTTTTAATTTTTATTTTATTTTATTTTTATTAAATTTTCTTTTAAAACCTTAAAATTATTGTTTATTAAAAAAACTGTTTCAATAGCATAAATACCCAAATTCAGAATTTTATTCAAACATTTTTATTTTTTTTTATAAAATTAGATACTCATAAATTTAATTCAAAATTAAATTTATTCCTTAAGTGATCAACAACTCTCACATAGGTACCATTATTTGAAAAACTATCATAACAAATCCAACAAGAGAGGATAATTTTCTCAATAAAATACCCTTTTTCCTAAATCGTGCAATTTCCATGCATCCTAAAATCCGACAAATTTTCTATAACAATTTTTCTAATTTTCACAAATTACATTCTTTCCACAAACAAGAATACACATCAGGCATGAGTTTTCAAATAAAACTTGAATTCACCAGAAGAGAGTTTTGGATTTGACAATTATTTTACACACACATCAAGCAGAGAAAAATAGAAACATTTTTAATAAAACACAAAACTAAGAATTCATCCAACCTGGTCTAGCTTTCCTGGAAGAATTTTGTAGAAGAGCCCTAATACCTTCAATAACTTCCAATAAATTTTCTTCACCTAAATTCTTGACCTATTCCTGTGTGTTCTTGTCTGTGCAACTAAATAAAAGACCTAACCCCTATTTAAACTAAAATTCTAGGTTCAATAGCTTTTTCACAAAAAACCTAAATTTAGAATAATAGTAATTTATTTTATTTTATTTTATTTTCTAAATTTATCACATGCAATAATTAAAAAACATTATTCTTTCTTTACTTTTCTCATGCACATTAATTAATTTCCTAAATAAAGAATTAATACAGTATTTTAATTCCAATTAATTAATTTTCTAAATAAAGAATTAAAACAATACTTTAATTCCAATTGATTAATTTTCTAAATAAAGAATTAAAACAACACTTTAATTCTAATTAATCCTTTTATTCATTTATTTAATTATAACTTTAGAAAATAATAAATACAATTAATCTAATTTATTTTTAAAATAAAAATATATTTTTAATACCATGCAGCTTAATTTAATAATTTCTTTAATTAACTAAATTTATAATCTCAATGCATAAACAATACAATAATGAGATAATTTCATAAACTTAATTAATTAATTAATTAAATCCACTAAAACACTCAAATTAAACAATCTCAAGCAATTACCCATAAAAGATAAAATGGCAAAATACGAAGACCGAACTAACTGACAAAACGACTAACTGACGACACTCATACGAGTGTAACTGAGTAAAATAGGGTCAACTACTATCTCCTCCACTTCCATCAGAAAATATAAGGCACGCTCAAACCTGTGAAGCCAGGTGGAGATGATACCCTGTACCTACCCGATACTTGTACCTGCAATATCCTGCATCACCGAACCACACATACATACATATACATAATATAGAAAACACGACATACACACCGATGAAGGAGAATCGCGACGTTCCCTGTCTCACCGAAATGAGTGAAGGAAAATCATCCCCTTGCATCCAATACACTCGCAAACACACAACATATAATTCCACATTGCATAAATAAAGTAAAATGTCAGTATATAGCAATAATACATAAAATGCCATAAATCACAAGTACTGAAATACTGCAAATAAATTATACATCTCATCTCCAAATAAAGCATAATGTCATAAAAATCTGAATAATATGTCATGGTAATGTATCCACTGAAAAACAACCAATAATAAAATATGAATCTAATGAGTTCAAACTAGTAGGGGTACTACATTCTCTCCCCCAAAACTAGGCTTACTCCTGGAAGCCTAAAATAAATAAGAATACAGTTCTCTCATCCTTGCTGCACCTATAGCTAGAATTGAATTTGTTAGACTATTTCTTTCCTATGTAGCTTATAAGAACTATAAGGTTTATCAAATGGATGTTAAATGTGCATTTTTGAATGGTGAACTTGAAGAAGTATACATTGAGCAACCTGATGGATTTTCACTGACAGATGATAAAGATATGGTTTGTAGATTGAAGAAAGCTTTATATGGATTGAAATAGGCTCCTAAAGCTTGGTATGCAAGGTTGGATAAATATCTTTTGAAGCTTGGTTTTACTAAAGGCAGTGCTGATAGTAACTTATATTATAAGATCACTAATAATGATATTCTAATTATTGAATTACTTGTTGATGATATCATTTTTGGAGGAGACGATAAATTGTGCATGGAATTTGCTAACAATATGAAGAATGAATTTGATATGTCCATGATTGGTGAGATGAAAATTTTCTTAGGTTTGCAGATTACTTAAACTGACAAAGGCATTTTTATTTGTCAAACTAAGTATCTGGGGGAATTGTTGAATAAGTTTGGTATGGATAATTCTACACTGGTAAGTATTCCTATGGTGACAAGTGAGAAATTATCTATCAAGGATTCTTCTACACTGGTAATCCGACAAGGTATAAGTCTATGATTGGTGGTCTGTTATATTTAACTCAGACTAGACTGGATATTATGAATGCAATAAGTATAGTTTCAAGATATCAAAGTAATCCTAAATAAAATCATGAATGTGCAGTAAAGAGGATATTTCGATATTTGCAAGGAACAAAAGAATATGGTTTATGGTATTCTAAAAATGATGATTTCACTTTATGTGCATTTATTGACTCAGATTGGGCAGGAGATACTGATGATAGGAAGAGCATTTCTGGTGGAGCTTTCTTTCTTAGAAAGAAATTGGTTTCATGGATCAGCAAAAAATAGTCATGCTTCTTTATCTACTATAGAAGTTGAGTATGTTGTAGCAGCAACTAATTGCACTCAAGTCTTTTTGATGAAGCAAATGTTGAAGGATATCAGGGTAAATTGTAGTGAACCGGTAGTTATCTATTGTGATAACTCTGCAGCTATTGACATGTCTAAAAATCCAGTATTTCACTCTAAGACTAAACATATATCAATAAAGTATAACTTTCTGAAGGACAAGGTAGAAGGAAAGGAAGTTGAATTGGTTTATGTGAACACTAAAGAACAAATTGTAGACATATTCACTAAACCATTGTCTAAAGACTCATTTGAGTATTTGAGAGACAGGTTACGGGTTTCTGCCCCTCTGGCAGAGCCTTGATTGATGCAGTTTGTCATCAGTTTGGCATGCATTACCAAAGACATTATTCATTCTGGCACTAATAAGTGGTGCTACTACTCAGGGGGAGTAGTCAGCTTTGAGGTACAAAGGTTTATATTCTTGCTTTGATATTTTTGTCAGATTTATGATATTGATGTCAAAGGGGGAGAGATATTGATGTGAAAAATAAGAAAAGGAGTTGTATATATTAGGGGGAGAGTTATTGATATTCAAGAGATTGTTGGTTGTCTTCCATAGGGTGAGACTTGTCTAACATTTCTTGGTACTTAGATGTTTTTTACATCTAGTGTTGCCATCAATGCCAAAGGGGGACATTGTTGGCATTATTGGATGAATTTATTATGTGTTACATTGATGTCAACACTAGTTGTTATGGTTGGTTACCGGCAAACAGGTTTTGGTTACCGGTAGAAGATCAAGTGTTATCGGTAGAAGAGACTATCTGTTGGACACTTCCGACATGTTTGGATCTATGGAATGTGATTGGTTACATGTGCTACATGCTTCTAGAGCATGTCTTGGTCAATGGTATTGGCTTGGTAATTAAATGCTATCATACACTCCGGTAAACCCTTACCGGCACTAGTTTAAGGCTTTACCGACAGAGCTCTCACTAACGAATCTTGACAGGATGCGTAATTGGTGTTTTTGCAACTTCTACATGGATTCCAGGATGTTGAAGATGTTCTTTTATCATCGTTCAACTATTTGAAGACATTGCTTTGGCATGGTGGACCTAGAATAGGTTCGGTACCTATATAGGTTATGGACTGGTATCATGTTAACTTGTACTCTACTCGTTACCGGGATGTTTCAGGATGTTTTATGGATTTTTTATTGTTGTTTTGGTCTTAAGCTAACATGGCATATCATTGTAATATGGATTTGTGTAATGATCCTGTTGTAATATCTTTTAGGTGGCCGACCTAATTGGTTTAGGCCTTAAGGTTTGTATAAAATGATGTAAGATCTCATTGTAAATCATGGCATGGGAATGGAATAAGAAGTCATGGTCTTGAAATGCAATATCATATGTGAAGGAGACTTGGTCGATCATAGGTGATCGAATTGGGATTAAGGAAGAGGTCAAAGGCCTCCAGTATTGAGCTTAACCACAACTATAATCAGGCATGGTAGATGTTATCTCTGGCAATTCACGCTATTGGATTGTTGTCCATTTATCCTAAGATGGTTGTTGCCTCTCTGTAGTCAGTGAGTCTTTTGTAATGAGCAATACGCTCTAGGCAGTGTGCCTTTCTACATGTGCAGGCCCCTCATTTTATCACATACTTTCTGCAAAAGTATTATCTGACTATGGGTAGGCTTCCCACTGTGGATTTTCCCTTTCTAGGTTTTCCACGTACAAATCATGGTGTTATGTAGTATGATTGATTTGCATTGATTATCTATTTAATTGCTAAGTTGTATTGTTTATTAGTATCTGTTTCTAGTTTACCAGTACTTAATTAGGTTAAAGGTTTTTAAGTGGATTAAAAGTTATAATTTGTTAACAACTTATTCACCCACCTCTCAGTTTTTCACCGGTTATCCTAACACATAGGTAATACAAAAATGATTATACATGTCAGCTCATCACATATATAACTAAATAACAAAATTATTTACCGATTTCTGGATCTCCCAATGATGTCGGCCTCCTATGTCAGTACCCTATATGTAAATCATGTCGGCCTTTAATGTCGGTGAAGCGTCTATCGGTGAAGTGTCAAACCAAAGAATGTAGTTGGAACATGTTGCCATCAATGACAACATATGAAACCAATCAAATGAGTGTCAATTGCCAACAATCTCCCCCTTTGGCATTGATGGCAACACTCATGTGAAAAATTATAGTGTTTTCCATCTGTCGGTTTCACCCTAAGACTGCTCCCCCTGAGCTGAATATCCATATGTGATCATGATCTATACAAATACTCTATATCTCCTGATGTCAAGGATATATTTTCACCTATACCTCCCCTTTTCACATCAATGCCAAAAAAACCAAAAACCGAGACAAAAAATGAAATTTTGTACAAAGAATGTGTCCCAAAACACCTTACCGGAGCTGAATATACTTGAAATTTTTTGGATAGGCTTTCTCCAAAAGCTCTAGATAAATGTCCCAACCTGATTTGAATGTGCTGGAAATAGATACAAGTCCATTAAGCATATGAGCATGGGACTCTTTCTCCTTAAGCTCTATCAGTGTGGGCTTACCAACCATATCAATGCATTCCTTCTTATGTACACTCAAGGAGTCCAACTGGGGACTCACCAATCCTCTGAGCCCTTTAGCTCTCCTTATGATTTTGTCTCTTTCCCTTTCAAGAGCTAAAATTTGAGCTTCTAATACCAAAATCTGCCCATCTATAGATGTAGTCAAAGAATTGGAACCATCAAAATAATTGACTATACCTACAATTTTATCTTGAGAATCTTTAATCCCTTTATCTATATCTGCAGTAAGTAATCCGGTGTTACACCATACTCTGTATATATTTATACATTGTCTTAAAGTATTATCAATTAACTTCAATTTGACAGTAATCACTTTCTTCTCTGATTCAATCAACTGATCAAAAGTGGCTCTCTTGGCTTGAGTGAATCTTTCCAATGCCTATCGGTTAGATATGTGCTGCAGTGATTGAAAATCCTTAGAAATGTGCTCAGTAATTATTTTGAGCTTCCCGGATGGGCTTGCTCCTTTGTCAAACTGGCACTCTGGGACAAGTCTGTGCAAAATTGGGATTGACTGATCAATTATTCCTTTGTCCACTGATCCTTCCTTCATCATCTTTTGAGCAGCCATCATCATGAGCTCAATAGAACTCATCTCAGTTATGCTCTTCTGCTCTACCTGGGAGGTGTCAATTAACAATAATGATGTGTTGGCTACCGGTTCCCTGTCAGATTCATCTCCCTTTTCCTCCGATGGTTTAATACCTTTAGTAACATCCTCTATTACAAAATATATGTTACTATCGGTATCACCTAAACTGTATCCTTAACCTGTACATTCTGTGTATCTATCGGTATATGTGCATTATGTACTTCTTTCGGTATCTCTTCTTTGTCCTGTACATTTGATTCTACCAGGGGCTCTACATCCAATGCCTTAGTATCTTTCCAAATTATGGGTGAGGCACCCATTACACCTTTGCCTTTCCCTTCAACTGGGATGTCAGTAGTCTCAATCTTAGCTTTCGGTGAAGAGAAGAAACCAGGGTTATCAACAAAGAATTGAACCCATGCCTTGTGGGTTTCAGTGATTATTTCATTTGCCCTACCTGCCATAAGATTAATTATCTTGTGCTTGTTGCAGAAAATTGTTATGTCTACAACTTCAAGGGTCATACCCAACTCATTTGAGTAATTGAACCACAAGTAGTTAATAACTCTTGAATTTTTATGTGCTTGTCCTCCTCCATAGAAGATAGTCTCCTAACATCTATATTATCATACAGTTGTGTCAGTATTTGCTTCTCAATTTCTAACAAATCCTTCTTAAATATATCCAGGTATAACAAAACTGCTTCCGCAATTTCTTTCTACTCATCATCATCTAAGTGCTCATAATAATATTGTACATTTGTCAACATACCATCCTTAGTGATTTCATCTATCAGTTTTGCACAAGTCTTGGGTGGGATTATAGATACATTACCAGATACAATAGCAAGGTCTATGTCATCCTTCTTCTTTCTTCTACTGGTACCATATGGTGCAGAAGGTGTAAGAGATGTTTCCTTTGGAGCTCTTTTCTTTGCAGGTTGGCTGACAGGTACCTTGATTGTGACCTTTCTTATCGGTTTCTTCCTTGCTTCCTCCTTAGACTCCTCACCTTTCTTCCTCAATACCCTCTTTAATGCTAGAGGAGTGTCATCTTTAGTTCCAGAGTCTGATGGAATAGGCTCAATGAAGATTTCAGGCTCTTTCCTCTTCCTTCCTTTTTCCGAAACAACATCCATTAAGGCCTTGATGTCTTGGGATACTTGTTCAACAAATGTTTGGACTTGCCTTTTTGTTTCTCCCTCTTCTTCCAATTGAATTCACTTTGAACCTCTTGCTTATTTTTCTTTGCAGTACCAAAAGACTTTTCAGCCTCATCAATTGGAGCATCAATCAACATTTTAGCATAAGCATCCAAAATCTCTGCATCAACCTCATTCCCCATCTCCTCTATCCATATCTTTCGGGGTTTAACTACTTCCATTAAGGTTTCATCCTTTTTTACCATAAAATATATCTCGATTGCGTATTTGTGAACAATGTGTTTAGGAACCCTCTCTCTAGATTTCATTGCTTTCTAAAATGTCTTGACGTAACCCCAAACCTTATCATCTCACAAGCTACCCAAGCTAGAAATAGATTGCTTCAATTGTCTGACTATCGAGATATCAAATGCCCACTGTCTCTTCCCAAAACTGGGAGTTTCATTAAGGAAAAATAGCATCAAGTAGACAATGAGATTCCCATACCAGAATATCCCCTTCTTCTCTCCTTTAATCTTACCAAGGTTAATTAACAACTCATCATTCATCCATCCACAAAGATCTATTTTCTCAATTTCCCTCATAATCTTATGTGCGACATATATGTAGGAGCTAGAAACAAATTCAGACGATTGAATTGAGTTACCTTATACCCAACGATCATGCTGCCAAATCTAATGTCTCGATTAGTGATGGTGTTGACCCTCATCGATCGTCAGTCTGAAGTTACGCTGGTGAGTTTGTTAACCCGATCATTTGAAATATTTTTCTCCAGACGCTGACCACTCTACGATAAACCGGTGATGGCCCTAATGACCTCCTTCATGATCTTATAAGGCCTGTCCAACCAAATGAGCTCTCCATGAACCCTACTCAGTAAATATTGGATGATCTCATCTTCAAATTTAGGGATATCAAGAATTTCAGTAAACCCTAGATCCTCAATGCGCTTATACTCAGGCTTGATCTTTTTGGAGTCACCCATCAAGTCATTCATGTACATGTTCTTGATGTCACTAGTACCCAGATCCTCAATGTGGTAGTGAATGTATGATTTGACATCTTCCACATAAACAACTCCTTCTGGAACACATGAAAATGCACCAACCAAATCATCCAAGGTGGCAATATGTGGGCATTGTTTGAAAATTGGACTGGGATGATCCTTAACCTCGACAATAGTTGGATTTGCAATGAAAGTAGGTGCAGAGGATGATCCAAATTCTATGATGATATATGATTGCAATAAATACCTGAGAAATGGTTGTCGGTGAATAACCCTAGAGAATTCTTCTGAGAGCTGGTGGAATCGCTGATGAAGATTTCTGATCGCACTAAATCACCTTAGACTTTCTTTGTATCTCTCTTAATCACTCTGAATGCAAGGTGATAAAAAATGAAGTGGATTTAACCTTTTAACCTTCAAAAAACCCTAATCTACCATTGATATGAATATCTTCTGGTGAAACATACTGAATCTCGGTCAAACATATCCATACCAGATAAACCTTTTCCAATGTCTGGAACTTCTTCCAGATCTCCTTCTTGGGGCTTATGCAATATTTTCATGAAATTTGCCTACCCCTAAGGCATCTGCCTTAGTTACCAGATGAGCTTCCTGCCAGTGCAGGAGAAATCTCCTCTGCTGATTGAATAACTGGAGCAATTCCATCTATTAATTGATCATCTGACTTCCTGACCCATTTCTTGGTATGATCTTATCGGATTTCATTGATCTTTTCTTTCCCTTTATCATTTGATCCATCATTGCTAACTAGTGGATTTTTGCTTCTACAAAACTTAGCTATGTGTCTAATCTTGTTGCATGCATAACATGCAACATTGTTCTTTTGAATTGCTTTTCTATAGCCAGTATAATTGCTTGACCTGCACTTATTAGCCATATGTCCAAATTTTCCACATGCATCAAATTTTACATTCATTCTTCAATGTTTTGTCTTATGACCATACTTACTGCATTTAGAACATTGACTGGGAGTAGAATTATAGTTTTGATTTGCTCTATTTCTACATTTCCTAGCCATATGACCAAATTTATTACAAACAAAGCATCTACCATTGAATTTGTAAGCATTGAGCTACCTTACTAGTGTCTTCTAGTTCTGATCTTCATTTGCAGTACTAGAGCTTTGACCTTGTTCAAATCCAAGTCCACTGGAATCTCCATTTTGTCTTTGGATTTTCAATAATTCATCATGTTGTGTTGAATTAACCTTGAATTTATCATTGTACTCACTTCCAATAATCAAATCATCTCTTAGAATTATCATCTATCTTTCAATTTCTTGTTCATTTCTTTGGGATTGCACTAATTTTGTTCTCAATATATCATTTTCATGAGCCAACTGGATGCATTCTTTAGATCTATCTTTTAGAGATCTCCCAAGGTTTTCTTCATTCATCTTCCGATCTTCAATTTCCTTTGACATCCTCATAATTAGGGATTGCATTTCATTCCTCATGACCATATTCTTTTGACTCAGCTTCTGACATTTTTCATTAAGGGCATCTTTCTCTTCATTATCTTAATTTTGCAAAAGTTCCTTCCTCCTAGCTTGAACATATGACAGCCTCTCCTATAGGATAATAATGAATTACTTTATAGAATTTAATTCCTCTTGTAACTTCAAGTTCTTCATCCTTTCAGCATCATAATCTTCAAGTGCTACCTCAAGTTGCTTCTCCATACTCATATCCATGGATTCCAGATTCAGGATCTTCCTCAAGCTCTTAGACATCCTCTAAGGCATAAGGCTCTGATACCAATTATTGGAATCCAAGAAAACTGAGAGGGGGGCTGAATCAGTGTTCTATCAATATATTCAATTTTAACCTTATTATAACATGCATTCACCAATGAGTAAACCGGTACATATATAATTGAAAGAAGTAAAGAAATCAATAAGCCAATCACATAAATTAACACCATAACATAGAGAATTTATACATGGAAAACCTCAGAGAGGAAAAACCACAATGGGATTTGTGACCCACAATATCAATCCATTGGCCATATGAAAAGATATTATATAATATGGGGGCCTGCACATGCAGGAAGGCTTACCGCCTAGAGCACACTGATAAAAAAAAAGTAGTCTCACTGACTACAATCACTGTGAATAAGAAAACACTCATTTAATGCATCTGCTATGCCTGATAGAGTTCTAGTTCAAGCTCTTACTGTTCTGGTTTTGAAACCCTAAACCCTTACCAGAATAACCTTCACATCCAAAATCATCTACAAATCATTACACAATATTGATCTCATACATAAATGACCACATACACATGATCTTTGCATTACTAACAACACCACATACTCCTATCTCAAAAATGATCCAATCAACTGACCTATATACCCTTACAATCCTTCATGACTCATGTCGCCTTACATAGATCATACAAAAATGATTATACATGTCGACTCATTACATATATACATAAATAAAAAAATGATTTGTCAATTGTTTAATCTCCCAATGATGTTGGCCTCCTATGTTGGTACCCTGTATGTAAATCACACTGGCCTTCAATACCGGTGAAGCATCTGTCAGTGCAGTGTCTGTCGGTGAAGTGTCAAACCAAAGAATGAAGCCAGAACATGTTTCCATCAATGACAACATATGAAACCAATCAAATGAGTTTCAATTGCCAACACCCAACACTTCACTTGATCAAACCCATGAGCTGAACAGGCCAACAAAAGGACAAGACATGTGAACACAATGGCCCAGCAAGAATTTGAACCTTGGTGGCCGCTTCACCAACAAAGTGTTTTACCGTGACACTACGTGTCTGAATACTAAAATATACTATGAATTAATCCTTTATGAAATTCCAAATTATTTTGATATGAGGGAGTTTTAGGGAAGAGATGGAGGCTCTACCCAACATAGACTAGGAAATCCTCAGATAGATAATTGTGAAAAATCAAAGAACACAAGTACAAAAACCTATTCATCATGTGATAGTTCCAATAGCCATTAGGAAGAGTATAGAGGTACATAATCTCCATGCACAATGGCTAGCCTGACAGAAATCACCATAGAGCATGACACACAAATCTTCCAGCCTTTTACCTCACATGATGATGCAACATGTTGACCATAACTAATTCTAGTTCCCTTAGCTCTCACCTATGCTCAAACTATGGTAATCAATGTTTTGGGATTATAGTAATGCAAATATTCCACCTCTCATGTGTATTCCCATTTCTATTATAGATGTTATGAGAGTAGTGGGGATCATCAAGGTGATGCAGTAGATAATGCGGTGATAACAAATGAGTTGTTAAATGAGGTGTATGTTGATCAAATGTAGGAATGTTGATTTAAATTTATAAAATTTGATCTATTAAATAATTAAAATTTGTAAAAGTGAATAGATTTTTAATTATAGAATTGAATTAAATTGATCCAAACATTATGCATTTCAAGGTGTAATGTTAGAGAGTGGTACATCATCAACCTTTACCACAACAACTTGTACACCTCCATCTATATCAAAGTTAAAATCTATATAATATATCAAAATAAGATAATACTATTTATTCAAAATAATTTTTAATATTTTAAAATACAGTTTTTCATTGAATAGGTGGGCATCACATCACCATCTATTACACATGTTCCATGGATGCTTATAACATTGGATTTACACAATTACAATATAACACATTTAATTTTTCTTTTGAACATTTCAAATTTGTTGTTCATATATATTTGTATTTTTGAGTCTAATCTATTATTATTTATTTAAATGATGAATACAATAGTCACACCTCCTAGCATAAGAGAAAATTTGGAAGTTGACGTTATTGCAACAATTTCATAATCAATGTTCTTAACTTGGGTACGAGTATGAATATATATGTTTTATAATACTTATTTTGTGTCAATTGATATTAATATATCTATCAAAATAATTGACAAATATATATTTGTTATGTTATAGATGGATGTCACCAACCGTGTGCAAGGACAAGCATCTCTTGATGATGTTGATTGGATCATAGGCAAGAAGGGATAAACCACCTATATGGTGTACGTATGTTCATAAGAGGTTTGAGGAGTACTACCACCCTGAACAACAATCACAGGCTTGTTAGGTGTTTCATAACCATTCAAATGTATCATATTGATCAAAGATGGTTTGCAAATATGTGAGGAAGATCTAGTAGAGTTGAAATCATCAAGTACTTCATAAAGAGGATTATCAAACTCAAATACTTCTTCATGAATATGATTGTCTTCAGATTGAATGAAAGGGAAATCCTCATAGAGGGGATTGTTAGTGATATTAAACCCTTGATTGTTAGTGATATTAAACCATTGTAACCTAAGACCATTCTCTTGTTCTAAAGTATCCTTACAAGGGAGGTACATTCTAGAAGAAAGATCAACATCATTCCTATAAGGAGGATATTTGAAATAAGTGTTGATAGTCTCTTCTTGCACCAAAATGTCATCGTGGATAGGATCAATTTTCAGAAAGAGACAAGTACTAATCATAAATGCTTCATCCTTTCTAGTTTATGTTGGGAATTAAGATGTCTCAACCTTAGCAATTCTAGATTAAATGTATTTATTATTATTTTACAATTTCCCATTGTTATTTAGCATTCATGTAATTAAATAATTGTGCTCCAACATAAGAGGCGTGGGTTTTATTAGTTGGCATTTTTGCCACATGTTGGTGGCTTAAAAATCAAGCTTTTAGTTGTCAAATGATGGCCATCAAGTGGTATAGCATCTAAGGCCTATTTTTAGGTATGTTATGGATTCTATGACAACTGTAAGGGCTAAAATTGGGGTGAATCATTTTGGACATGGGAATAATTTATTATAATACACATAAGAGAATCCTTACATTTGTTATTAATAGTCTATGATGCATGTAAGAGTATCTCCTATATTTTGGGGATTCTTATGACAAATTGTAAGAAGGTGTAATGTCATGTAAGAGGCTATATTTGGCATGTAGAGCTCATATATAATTTTTTCATGGTTTTTTGGAACCTTGTTTTGGCACATGGTAATGTTTCATGTCCTATATTGAGGGGTTGAGTTGGAGACAAAATAAGTTGTTTACAAGTACACAAATGTTGTTGAATTGATGAAAGATTGAGGAAATGTTCTTGTATTGTAATCTCTTTGAAGACTAATACAAATTTACCCTCTTTTCTTGGTGGTTTTTTTTCTTGAAAGGGTTTCTCCATGTATTTGCAATGTTATATGTTTAATGTTTTGTGGTGTTATCTTTTGATGTTATAGCTGATTTATTTAATATGATAAACAATGTTAGATCTGATTTACAGTTTGATTTGAAGCTTCTATTATTGTTGTCCACCTCTTCTTTTCTAACAGGCGGTATCAAATATTAACTATTTCTATGTCTTGAGTGGTAGAAGGGAGGTTTTTTGAGAATTTATGAGAGTTTCGGTTGATTTGTTTTTTTGTAGATTTGTGTTGACATCGTGGTTGCAACTTCATCTCAATTTGACATAAATAAGTTCAATGGAATGGGTTGTGTTTTTCAAGCTAAAAATGGAATATCTCCTTGAAGAACAAGATCAATGGGTGATTCTAACAAATATAGAAAATCTAGATAAACATTTTGATGAAGACACGGAGAAGGTGAATAAAAAAGCATGGGGTACTATTAGATTGTGTCTTTCAATTTTTTTTCTTTTAACTATGTCAAAAGAGAAGTCAACATATGCTTTATGGAAACAAATTGGGGAGATCTACCAAGACAAAAGTTAAGTAAATAAACTTTACTTGAAACAAAAAATTATTTTCTCTTAAGATGAAGGAAGGTGATACAATAGTCGAACATTTGAATTTGTTTAATTTAATTTTGAGTCAACTTTCCTCTATTGATATTTTAGTTGAAGAAGAGGATAAATGCATTATGCTTCTTTTTTCTTTACCTAATTCATGGGATAAATGAACAAAGAGATGGACATGATGATGAGGATGAGAAAGAAGAAGATGAGGGTTCAAAAATAGTTACTGATCAAATAGAAGAACCAGAACAGGAAAGCAAGATCAAGAACAACAATTGCCCCATTGTCATGCCCAAAAATTAGGGCAAAAAAAATGGAATGATTTTTTTTTTTAAACAACTAGTTAATTAACAAAGTTCGCTATCACGACATGTGTTAACATGTTGGCCATAACAATAATCAAACTAACTCTGATACTAACTAAGTATTGAAAATTAATTGAAATTTATTTGCGGAAAACTAAATGTTTTAATTTATTTTCTCATCCAATATAGTCGTTAATGTAATTAAATCACACTCATTAAAAATAGAAGGAGTAGATAAAATTAATCTCCAATGAACCATATTGTCTAAAATACATTTTAAATCATTAATTAATTTAATCGATTAAAGTGTCAAATTAATTTCTTAATGACATTATCCGATGAGGATAATTATCTTTCCAAAGACAAATTTAGTTTTCAAGGAATTAATTTTCCCCTTCTATTTAATTCAAGGCTTCACAAGTAGTTAATCTAAAATAATTAATTTTGAATTAAAAACTCCTCCGTCTATTTAAGTTGTTAACCTAACTAATTTTAAATATAAATTTCCACAACTTATAAATAAATTTCATGTAAACTCTAATTTAAATTACATTATAAAATTACTTCTTTGACACTTTTTTTTTTTTAAATCCCTTAAACTTATTTATTTTCCCCTCTACCCTAGCTCTAACCAAGCTAGGGTTTTCTCCCCTTTTTAAATTTTTTTTTTTTGACCCTACATTTTGCAGGGCGGCCATGGACGGTGGACGGGATGAGCGAACGGCGGACGGGATGAGTGAACGCAGGGAGGAGGCGAGAGGCGGGAGTTGGCGCCACCGAAGTCTCCACTGTGCAGGGCACAGTGGGCTCGGCCGCCAGCCACTGTGTATTACACAGTGAGCACGGCCGCCGGCCACTATGCAGTGCACAGTGAGCTCGGCCGCCGGCCACTATGCAATACACAGTGGACTCGGCCGCTGGCCACTGCGCCATGCATAGTGAGCTTGGCCGCCGGCCACTGTGCATTGCACAGTGAGCTCGGCCCCCGGCCGAACCCTCCGCTTAAAAAAAAAAATTTGTTTAATTTTTTTTTTTTAAATATATATATATATTATATATATAAATATATATATATTTATATATATATATATATATATATATATATATATATATTTATATATATATATATATATATATATATTCATATATATTGTAGCATCGGAATTAGGAATCATCACAAGATAAGTGGATCAATCAAAACACAAGACATGATAGCTCAATCATGAGAGCACTCATTGCAAATGAACCTAATTCTAAGTACATTCAATAGAGGTATGAAAACAAAGCATTTAAAAGAAAATATCATGCAAACCATATGCTTCTTCCATGCGGCTCCATTGTTGTTCTTTCCTCTTCAATGGGTTTGTGGATCTCACCTACAAATGCTCACACAATTGAAAGCAAGATTGATGAAAAGCTCAAGAGTACTAGAAGCGTAAGTTCGGTAATTTGATAGAAATTCGGATTCAAGAATCAAGGATTAGGGATTATGAAGGGCTTTGATTGAAGAAAATCATCCAATTTATAGAAGAATTGGATAAATGACAAGATTAGCATGATGCAATTCAAATGGAAATTGCAAATCAATATGACAAATTATGACAAATTATGCACTTTCCATGCACAATTTGATTGATTGATAATTGATGACAAATTATGACACATTCTATGTCAAAATTGATTGATTATCAATTATGACAATTTCATGACAAATTGAAATGTCATTCCCATAGAATTAGGAGATGAAATAGGAGGGAAAAGAAATTAGAAATTTAGAAAATTAGAAAATTGAAAATTAGGAATTGGAAATTGATGGAAAAATAGGAAATTAGGAAGGTAAATTAATTAATAATTTGTCATTTATTAATTAATTTACAAGAGGAAGAATAATTAGCCAACTAAATAAAGATTTAATTGTAATGAGAAGTCTTAGGATTAATAAATAATTTAGTAATCCTAGAGGAAGAAATGACAAATTAGGTTAAATGAATAAATCATAAAACCCTAGAAGACGAATTAGAAATGCGAAAATGACAATTAGGTCATGATTGAAGATAATTAATGTCATGATTTTGAATTGATAAATGACCAATGCGATAAACGATTTGATTGAGAAAATGCGCCAATTGATGAGGAACAATGACAAATTGATCCAAATTGACATAATTGAGACAGACAACGATCGATGGCAAATCGGTCGCAAAATAACAAAATTGACAAAAGGGACAAGAATCGATGAAAAAATAGATTGCAAGACGACAAGATTGGAAATGACCACGATCAATGACAAATTGATTGCAAAAATGACAAGATCGAACATGACAACGATCGATGACAAATCGATCGCGTGATGACAAGATTGAAAAGAGGACAAAACCCTAATTAGGATTGACGATGTCCAAAATGATGACAAATGAAGAGTGTAGAAGAATGACTCAATGTTCGCAAATGATAAAGACCAAGTACGAATCATAGGAGAAATGTTAATACGACGCAAAAACCTAAAATGAGGCAATGCGCAAATGTTAAAGTATGATCCCGCAAGCGTTGACCATTTTTAGGTGTCTACATATATATATTTGTTATTATGTATATTTATAAACATTGATAGGAGTTTATTTATATTTTCTATGACAGAAATGTATAATGTTTTTTTTTGTCCATTTACTTTGTGAATATAGGATTTAGATGGAATTTATATATTTTTAACACTCTGATTTTTTTTACTGTTTATTATCAAAGGCATAAATATGATTTTGCTAAAGTCTGAGGTAAATGAATATAAAAAGAACACAACAAAGTAAATAGCTATAGATTTATTTCCTGCATTAAAATAACGACAGATTTAAATAAAACAACTATCTTTGTGCTTTTGACTCCTATTTCTGTAGCTTGGTAAATTTTCAGATATCAATAAATTTAATAGCAACTTAACAATCTAAAGTTTATTAAACTAAAGTTAAGGGATTAGAAGAGAGAAAATGCTTTAGATTTTATTCCTACAATTAATTATGAAATTTCATTCTTGCAACTATTATTTTCTAGGATCCAAAAACTTAAATCTTACAATAGGAAGTTTAAACTGCAATATACACCCTTAAAGCAACATGCATACACTCATTTAGATGCTAACAATAAATCCTTCTCACATTTTTCTGCAAGTAGAATGTAGGAAATTTCACAGATAAGAGAAAATACTGAATCAAATAAAACTGTTTTTCATATTAAAATGACTATTGCATGCAAATCAAAAGTAGCTTTTTTTTAAAAACAGGAATAGAAATAAAACAAGCTTTTTACAACTCTAAGATAATCTGCAAAATTTACAGGATGTTTCTTTTTTCAACTACAATTCCCAACTCTCATGTCTATATTTCAAATTTACAACTTGCCTCTCATTTCAACGAATGAGGGCGTATTTCTCCTATCAAAGCTAATAACTGCAAATAAATTTAGATTTCTTCAACAATAATCTTCTGCAACTTTTCTCTTTTACTATTCTTTTCTCTTGACATTCCTGCATAATAAATCACAAATATGACCATGGAGTGCTCTCCTCCCAGCCTAGGCTAACTGGTAGCCACCCCCGAGCTCGGAGAACCAAGCCCTAGACGGGTAAAAAACATGCAAACACATAGAAGACAAAAATACACACACAGATATTCAGACACCCTCCCAACTTGGCTGCACAGCACCACACTTTGGTGATGACCTTTTTAAGGGTGGTAGTGGACTAATACCCTGAGGAGAACTGCAAGTATGGAAAACTAGTAGCCACCTCATGGCACAATAAATACATCAAAATTTCAACCCCTTATTCCTTATGCCCCCCAAAGGCATTCTAGCCTTATATCCCTCCTTATGACCCCCATTGCACAAACAGGCCATGCAGCAAGGGTCAGACAAAAATCCCTTGTGATCACTCTCAAACGAGAGTCTCTCACTCGAGGGTTGTCACTGCTACCACCCACAAGATCCTCCTCTCTCCCAAGAGTAAGAGGTCTTGAGAAAACTCCCAAAACACAACAAGGCATGATGCGAAAATTCCAAATGAAATTCTAAAACAAGACATTCAAGAACACAAATTTCTTACACCAATCATACTCTCAAACACATACAAGAAAATAGACATTTTAAAGAATAATGAAACCAACCTTAATCTGCCCAATGGTAGTATAATATTTGAGGAAGAGCTGCCCAATCCATGGATCTTCTTCTTCTACCCTTAGCCAAAAAAAATAAAAAATTCTCTATTCAAATCTTTTCTATTCTATTCAAAATTTTCTTTGTCTCCAAAAATGGAGAGTGTGTGATTACCCTCAAATTCTGAAATTCTTGCTTAAGAAGCTCATTCCCTGAGTTCTCACAAGTTTCTAAAAACCAAAAAGGAAAGTAAAGTAGAATGGGAAAAAGACTCCCATTCGAATAGGAAAAATCTCAATTAGATTTAAACTTCTAATTTTCAATTTTTCGCACAACTCAAAAAAGCCAATTTTTAAAGTGTCAAAAAGGTCACTTAAAAGTAGAAACTTGCCTAAAATTACCCCTAACCCCTAGGTACACCTTATGGGCTTTAGGAAACCCTATTAAACTACCCCTAGGTGTTCATTTAACCCATTTTAAAACCCTCTAAAGTTTATTTCTGGGTCAAACATATGTTGACCTCTCCAAAGATTCTTTTCCCAAAGTATTTATGACATCACGTTACATTATCTGAAAAAGCTATAGTTGAACACTTTCCCACCAAGAGATAAAAATAAAACATTTAAACTTAAATCCACACATGTGTCAAGTGACACAAATAAAACACTTTTACAAAATAAAACATGAAATCGTCTCTTGTGGTTTTTACACATTAAATTTAAATAACACTTAACACTCATGCAGCATATACTGTTACGAATAAAAATACAACACAAACGAGGTGTTGTCTCTCCAAATAGACAACCCCTGGCTTACAAACATACATAAGTCTAGGTTTGGTTCTCCGTAATTTTCCATGGTCACATGGTAAATTTCCTGCGCATCTCAATTTACACATTAGTACTTTCAAATATCCGCATATAATATAATTCAAAGGAATAACAATACACATCATCACTTGCATACAATTTTCATCTGCACAGATTAAATACATCTTTTATCAGGCAATTTCACATAAGCAATTTCATCCCAATTCACATAAACTTAGCCATACATCATAGTTCTATTATCATAGTAAAGTCCTGCAAATTCAATAATGACATCTATCATTGCAATATCATCCTATCTAACAATCATGTAGTGTTCTATCTCATAAAGCATATAAGTAAATCATCAAAACATAGCAATGTTATCCAAATCCTGAAATCATTTAAGTTCTAAGTCTCAAAATGCATCAAAATAAAGTATCCATAATAGTCTAAATATAAAATCCACTGAATGTCAGACTGAGTCGAGGTGAGGCCTCACACCCATACTCCTATTCTTAGAAGGTCTACAAGACAACAAAATTTAGTTGACAAGTATAGCCCACTAAATTTTCACTATATATGTTCTTTATTAAGTACTAATGATGAACCTAGATCTTATATGGAATCTATTTTAGTAGATGATAGTGATTCTTGGCAACAAGTCATGCTAGAGGAGATTATGGCATTGTAATCATGTGATACATGCAATCTTGTTCATTTTTTCAAAGGAAGAAAAGCCATTGGTTGTAAATGGGTCCGCAAAAACAAATTTGGAGCAGATAGTTCATTGGAAAAGTACAAAGCTAGACTAGTAGCTAAGGGATACTCCTAGAGAGGTCTTGTTTCTAAATTATCCTCTATTAGATTTATTTTATCCATAGTTGCTATTAATGATTTTGAGATTGAGAAAACAGATTTTAAAAATATTTTTTTGCATGAAGACTTGGAAGAGAAAATTTATGTGCAACAACCTAAAGGATTTGAAGTAAAAGGAAAGGAACACTTGGTTTATGGGTTAAAATGATCTTTTTATGGTTAAAAATAAGCCCCCAAATGTGGTATCAAAAATTTGATTCATTTGTCATGAAATTGGGTTTTGTTAGAAGTGAAGAATATCACTTTGTATAATTTAAAAGTATTGTTGATCATTATTCTAATCATTGTCTTATATGTGGATGTTATGCTTCTTATCAGTAATTCTAAGGCAATGGTTAGTGAGCTAAAAGCTAAACTTTTAGGAGCATTTGATATGAAGAACTGGGAGTTGAAAGGTATATTCTTGGTATGGAAACCAAACAAGATCAAGTAAAGAAAAAGATTCGGTTGTCATAGAGTAAGTATGTTGGCACTATTTTGAACAGATTTAGTATGTAAGATTGTAAACCAATAAAAATTCCTTTAGAGGTTGGCACTAAGCTCTCATTAGATATTTGTCCTAAGAATGATGATAATTTAGAGGATATGTCTAATGTGCCTTATGCTAGTGCTATAGGAAGTTTAATGGATGCAATGGTGTGCACTAGACTAGATATTGCACAAAAAGTGGGCTTTTTAAAAAGGTTTTTGTCTAACATTGGTAGAGAACATTGGAATCATGTTTAAAAGGTGTTTAGCTATTTGCAAGGAACTTATAATTATCATGTAGAATATTCTATGATTAACAGTGTGGATAAGACATTGGACATGTAGGGGAGGGGATTTGTCACCTCCAAGATGATGAATCCCAGAGGACAAATCAATCCGTCGATACCTCACTCAAACTGGCACTGGGGTGAACCAGGGGATAATAAAACTAAATGATTATGCTAGAGTGGAAATAATTTAAAAATTCAAAGTACAGAAATAATGAAATATGAGAATCTTAATTAACAGAACGATGCAAAATTTAAAACAGATTATACCACGGGATTTGTAAGGTCTCGGGTTTTGAATGCCAGCATAGTTTGCAGACATCTTTATTACCAAAAGATATAAAATCATCCCAGGAACTAACAGTGGCCTCTCCCCACCATTTAGAACCTATTTGTCACCTACACACACTAAGATGGGGGAAAATGTTGGGGTTGTATAGGGGCATGCCTCAATCAAACCCTCATTTAGGTGTTTCCACCACCATGGATAGTCAGATGGATAGATTGGAATAAATGATAATTGGTAAAAATGCAAATAGAAACTATACTCCGCTTAATGGAAGCAAACCCCTATTGCAAGTAGATAAAATGATATATTGGTAAGTTAAATGCACCTAGATAATAGATACATTCAAATATACAAAAGATATGTTGCATGTCATGATAAAATAGAGATAAATGTTAAAGAGAAGACAAGGCATGCAGCCAAACCCCTCTTGTCGAGATGCGAGCGTGATGAAGCTTGAGATATGTGCTTGTTGGTAAGATAGTTACAAGTAAATTGGAAGATCGTCATAGCTTGATAGTGTTAGTAGAGTATTCAAGAGAGCATCAAGAGATCAAGAGAGCCAAGAGAAGAAAATGGGAGCCAAGAACCCAGAGAGTGGAATGCTTCCAAATGAGCAAAGAAAAGTTTTTAAACTTGAAAGAGGCGCAGAGAGCTGTTACAATCGAGGACAACCAAAAGACACGTGTTGGCAAGCGTCTAACTCACTACAAGATTCTAGATTCTGTGAACTTACCAAGACATTAACGTAATGTACAAACGTCAGGGCATCACACGTACGTTCTACCAAAGGTGATCCCAAATGGGGTTTTAGGGCAAATGAAGGCACTTTGTCTTCGAGGCTCATGATGCTAAACCAATAAATGTTGATCATGAATTTGTCATTAATGCATTGGGTGCCATGCATAAGTGTCATAAATGCACTAGGTGCAGTTTAGGACACTATATTTTGCCCCCACTTTAGTGGCTAATCGATTCAAGGGATCAAGCGCACTAAAGTAGTGTTAGAAAGATAAGTTCATTAAGCCCATGTAGTGCAATACATCCAATAAGTACAATAAATACTTAGCTCAAAAAGGATACTATAGAGGCTACAAAGATCAAGCCAATGATCATGAATGATGCCCCTAAGTCTCCACGAGAAACCACAACATTCAGTGTGACGAATTTCATACTGTAAAATTCAAAAATTTGTCAGCACAAAAAAAAAAGGAAACTACTTCAATGAGAAGAATGCTTAAGAAGCATTAGTACAGATACAAGAGAAAAATTTGATAAAGGCGACTATATGCCCCCTTGTATTTTGGCCCCAGCTAGATGGGGAAAATAGGAAGGAAAAATGATCCATAAGCATCCCAAAATGGTTAAGGAAAATTTTGGGTGAAATTAGGCTATATACTCGAGATTGGGCCCCGAGAAGGGTCATTTTCACTATTCACCATGGGCATTTTAGTTGAGATTTGAATAGTGTTAAAGAAAAATGCCACATAGACGAGAGCACAGGATGAGCAGGATCAAGGAGTTGCGAACCACAGTACAGTAGGGCGATGAGCTCGAGTAGGTACGCCTCGAATCATGCTCTTATATGTCATTTTATGCATTTTTTTAGCATTTTTATTTTTAGTGATGCACAAGTGTCCAGGGGACACGTTGCAGTCTCAGTGTTGCGTGATCATCCTAGGTGCTTGTTGTCATCCGGGGACTGCGCTACAATCTGTCCTAGATGTTGGCATCTATAAGGTGTGCTAGTGTCTTAAGGACACGCTAGCATCTATGCATATCATTGATGGGGACTAATGAAGAATTTTTTATTTGTATGTAGATATTGCCTGAGATGCGGGAGCATGCATCAAGCGATCTATTGCAGACATTGTGGGATCGGATGGAGGAGTTGTCGGCAACAAACAAATGGATACTAAACAGAGTAGGAATATGGTGGACATTTTGTCTGTCAGAGTTTTAGTTCCATGCCCCAATGTTGCGATCTCTCATGGAGAGGTGGGACATGGATATGATATCATTTCATTTGCCAATAGGGGAGATGACTGTGACACAGATTGACGTATATCGCATCCTCTGACTACCCATTCGGTGGGAGAGTATCACTCGCTATACTATAGGTAGCGGAGCTCAACAAGAAGCAAGAGTAGGCCCTTGGTCAAAGGGTCGATGCGACGGGTCATATATATTTGCGAGTGTTGGGCCAGAGCTGAGTTCCTATTCCCCTAGTACGGTTCATCATGATAGCAACTGTGGCATGGCAGGTATTTAGAAATGGTTGTGGATCAAAATTGGTCATCGAGTTCATTCCTTTGATTCGAGAGATGGAGGAGCATGACATGGTATACACATAGGGTCGGAGCATGCTCGCCCACCTCTACTAAAATTTATCCTAAAATGTGCACCATGAGTACCAGAGCCTCATAGCGTGCACGCTACTATAGGTGTGGGTATTTGAATATATCACATGTACACGGTCAGTAAAATTTATAGTTCCTATGTCGCTTGACATGCTGAGAGCACATGGCTATCCACTATGATATGGTGAGTGGTGTACTGGTGACCTATTGTACTGTAGGGTCACCTTAGATCACCTTGGGATCAGTGACATCATATGGCAAGTGTTTCGGGACATGGAGGGTCACACACAACTTTCACGGATGTAGCACAACCATTTCCTTCTTGGGCGCTATAATGATATTGTCATGTTGTATTACTAGCAATGGTGCATGCGGAAGTTTGGCTAGGTGCAGACCATTCCACCCATCAGGCCTACATATGTATGGTCAACTAGGAGCATTGTGCAACCTTAGGACCTACCTTGCCCTACCGTTGGAGACATTCATGATAACTCTGATGGAAACAATGATGATGACATCGCTCAATAGTTAGACATTAACGATGTCAGACTCACCCTAGAGTTTGTGGGTTGGTGGGGTAGGGTAGGGCCTTCTCCAATCTTATTGCCAGATGCAGCAAGAGGAGATGTCGGAGATTTAGGAGGTGACAATGAGCACTAGACCTCCTCAAGGAATAAGGGTGAGTGGCCAGGGAAAATGAAATGGGTGGGGAGCCCGAGCCTAGAGAGATGAGCACCAACAATGAGGGGGCTCCCACCAGCTTGAACACCAGCACCAGCAGCTATCACGAGGGCATCTACCAACAGGGTGCCTCTGTGGGATCCAGACTAGTAGAGCGATGATCTTGGTACATGCACTTTGATTTTAGTTTGTGTATTTCAATCTTTCTCATATATGCTTTTACACATACATATGCATACATGTAGAAATTTTGGTGCCATGGATACTAATAGAGATGTTTTGTGTTTGCAGAGGGATTAGTTGAGTGGTTGAGTTGCGTCCATCAGGAACTCGTAGAGATTATCCCTATCATACAGAATCGAGGTCCAATATTGGATGCCTACTAGCCCCTCCATACTGCAAAGAGACATTCCCATCTATTTGAGCCTATAGCACCACTGCAAACAACATATAAGGAGGGTCAGGTGGAGTTGGTGCAAGGAGTGGCAAAACTGGCTGTTGGCATTATGTGAACCTATATGAGGACATAATGACATCATATGTTGTCATTTATGTCAATATGTTGAGGAAGTGAGAACCGGCATATGAGAGAACCGGTAGAACACTGTGTACTGGCATTTGTGCATTTGTGCCAAAGTGAAGTGGTGTGTTTATTCATGATGAACCGGCATATAGTAATGGGAACTGGCATATGGAAGTATTGTATGACTACCGGTTTGTAGTCTCAACTTCAAGGTTTCCGATTTAAGTGCTTCAAGCCTGTGTGGCTCAACCGGTGACTTTGTGTGATGAGTTAACATGGTAACAAAGAATAGATCGTGTTGCCACATAAGCCTTGTGTGCGTGAAGGATCTTTCATGAAGAAGATTGTTCCTATCTACCTCGAGAATGTGAGAAGTCTGTAAAATAGTGATAACATGTGATGGGTTATCAGTTGTCATAAAATCGGTGGAAATGGACGATGGAGAATGTCTTGAGATTGGATCAAGAATTGTTGCATTCAATGCAGTGTGCTCAACGGTCAGGATTGAACTGTTTGAATTCCTTAACCTAATAGGTTTAGGGTTTAGGGTTTAAGCTACCGACCTATCTATTTTCCTATAAGGTCAATGTTGTGTCTCTTTCTGAGGTTGTTGGCAAAAGCTGTGTCTGTGTATCCAAGAGAAGTGATACGTGATTCTTACCAGACCAAAAGGAGAGAAGTGATACCTATAGACTGTAAGTGCAAAAGGTGAAGAGGAGCTTGAGCGGATCTACATTGGCATTGAGTGTTGTTACCAGATCATTGTAATACTTGTTGAACTCCAACCACCTCAACAGTTGGAAAATCTCTTAACAGGGTAGCCTTAACCAGCTTGTTGTAAATCCTTTAAAAGGGTAATTCAAAGCTATTGAGTTTGAAATCCTTTAGCTATTGATTTCTTGAAATCCTCTAACAAGGTAACCTTTAACAGGGTTTAACCCTTAACTGGGTATTGTAGCCATCCCTTAACCAGGTGATCTCTAACAGGATCAGTTCCTAGCAAAACCTATTGTAATGTCTCTAACCGGATAAGGCTCCTAACAGAGCAGACTTCTAAAGAGTTCAAAAACAGCTTGTGGGTATTCATCCCCACTGTGGTTTTTCCCAGTTGGGTTTACACATGAAAAATATGTGTGTCATGTGTGATGCTTTTATCTCGTGATGTTTTGCTATTGTCTATCAAGCATATGATGGTTTTGTGTTTTATGCCTGTCAAAAAAACATGTTGAACTAGCTGTTATTATGATCTGATGATAGATTACCTATTTTTGCATATGGGAGAAATGGTAGGGTAGTGTTGAGTTGAGTGAAAAGCTAAGTGAGTAACTGGTTAATGCTTGTCTCAGTCATTCTTAGCTTTACCGGTTGCACTCTATTTCAAACCGGTGTTAGTGTTTGCTAGTCATTTGAAGTGTCTGCTGTCAGACCAGTTTAGGACTGTATTTTTGTCTGTACTAATTCACCACCCCCTCTCAGTACCAGGTTAGTACTATGAGTTCATCATTGAGTTATCAATTGGTATCAAAGCATCCTCCAGGTCCTCTATGCTATAAGCTTAACTGCTTGAGGTAAAGATCCCAGTCTCATGATGAAGAGGGAAGGTCCAAAGTTTAACAGAGAAAATTTCAGTATATGGAAAGACAGAATGAAGATATACATCAGAAGCATGGGTGCTCAACACTGGAGCTATGTTGAGAATGCCTATGTTGCTCCTGCCAGTACTCTCATCAATGACCAAAAGAGAGAGATGCAGGAGAATGGGCAAGTCATGGAAGCCCTAATTAGTAGTTTATCTGACATTGAGTTTATTGATGTTCAGGATAAGGTAAATCCCAAAGAGGTATGGAATACTCTTGAAAATATCTATGGCGGTGATGAGCATGTAAAACAGGCTAAGGAAGAAAGCCTTAGAGGGAAGTTTGAAGATATGTGGATGGTTGAAGGCGAGACCATTCAATAGTATGGAATAAGAATCAAAACCGTTGTTGGAGATATCAAGAGTGCAGGTGGTAAAATAGAAGATTCCACTGTGGTAGGCAAAGTCTTGAGATCCCTATTTCCGGTCTATGCAATAAGGGTTGCTGCTATTCAGGAGCTAAGATCAATAGACAAGACTAAGGTATCCCTAGACTCCATCATTGCAAAGTTAACAACCTATGAGCTAAATAGTTTTCATGGCAGTGTTCCAAAGACTAAATCAACTTTTAAAGCTTCTACAGTACCATCCAGAAAAGGAAAAGAAGCTAGCACTAGTGGTGAACCAAGATAGGGCAGAGAAATGGATGATGAGGAGGTTCTGATGGCATTTGAAGCTCTCCTTTCCAGGAAACTTCCCAAAGGAACCAGAAAATATAGAGGTAAGCTACCTTTGAAATGCTTTTCTTATAACTGGATAAGACATATTGTTGTAAACTATCCTAATGGTGACAACAAGGACAAACCGGAAAGGTTCAAGAAATTCAAAGGAGGAAACCGGAGAAATTGTTTTGTGGTAGTTGATGAAGGTGTCACAGATGAAGAATCAGAGGATGAAGAAAATGAAGATATTGTGTTTGTTGTTGTCAAAGAAGATGTGTCAAACAAGAAGGCTCTTGTCTCCCGGTTTGATAATTCCAATGAGTGGATCATTGACAGTGGCTGTTCTCACCATATGAGTGGTGACTGGGGCAAGTTTCAATCCTTGGAGGAGTATGATGGTGGTGTGGTTCGCTTTGGCAATGATGCACCATGCATGGTCAAAGGCAGAGGGTCCATCTCTCTAAATGGAAAGAGTAGTGCTGACAATGTGTATTGGGTTGATGGTCTCTGACACAACCTTCTGAGTGTTGCCCAGCTGAATGACAATGGCCTCACTCTGGAATTCAAGAATGGAGTTTGCAAAATCAAAGGAAAGAGTGGTGAATTGGTGGCCACTGGCATGCAGACCAAACGTAACCTATTTCATCTGAATGCAAATATAAGTACGTGTCTTATGGCTAAATTTGATGATACCTAGATATGGCATAGGAGACTTTGCCATGTAAACTTTGATAACATTGTGAAGGCTAGTAAGATCAAGGCAGTTAGAGGCTTGTCGGTGCTAAGCAAACTGGATAATACCTTGTGCAGAGAGTGTCAATTGGGGGAAATGTCTTTCTCAACCACTAAAGGTAAATCTTTCACTGCTGACAACTTGCTTGATCTTGTGCATACTGATTTGTGTGGTCCTATGAAAACTAGAAGTGTGCAGGGTGATAGGTACTTCATGATTCTCACTGATGACTACTCAAGAATGATGTGGTTCACATTCTTGAAAGACAAGTCTGAAGCCTTTGTAAAGTTCAAAGCTTTCAGAGCACTAGTGGAGAAGGAAAGCGGTAAAAGGATCAAGTGCCTGAGAACTGATTGAGGAGGGGAATTCACTTCCGGTGAATTCAACAAGTACTGTGAAGAACATGGCATCAAGAGGCAATTGTTTGCCCCCCGGACTCAACAGTAAAATGGCCTAGTAGAGAGGAATAACCGGACTGTGGTTGAAGCAGCTAGAACTATGTTGATTCAAGGAAAGGTACCTCACACCTTTTGGAGAGAAGCGGTTAGCACTGCAGTCTACACAATGAACCAGGTACTCATCAAGAAAGGTAAGGATAAAACTCCTTATGAGTATTGGACCAGTAAGACACCTGTGGTCAGCTACTTTAGAGTGTTTGGTACCAAATGTTACATCAAGAGGAGTGAACACCAGAGCAAATTTGATGCGAAATGTGATGAGGGAATATTCCTAGGATATCCCACCAAGAGCAAAGCTCTCAAGTGTTTCAACAATAGGACTCAGAGAATTATGGAAAGCATCAATGTAAGAGTTGATGAAACCTCTAAGAAAACTAAAGAAACTGGCAGTGAGCAAGCGGTAAACGAACCGATTGTAACCTTTTGAGAACCGGTTGATAGCCAACCGAGTACCAGTAACAATGTTTCTACACTGGCAAATGTAGATGCTGATACTGATGGAGATGAGGATGAAGAAGAAAAGCAAGAGGAATCTATCAAGACAATTCCTCGATATGTCAAGCTGAATCATGATCCTAAGCAAATCATAGCAGATAAGGATGCAAGAATCCCTACAAGTAGAAAGGTCAAAGAAAACTCATGTATGATCTCTGAATTTGAGCCTAAGACATTCAAAGAGGCACATAAAGATTAAGACTGGATCAAGGCAATGGAAGAGGAACTTGACCAGATAGTGAAAAATCGTACATGGTCTTTGGTACCTAGACCGGAGCATAAAAATATCATTGGTACCAAATGGGTCTTCAGAAATAAGTTGAATGAGGATGGCACAGTGATTAGAAACAAAGCTAGATTAGTATGCAAAGGATATGCTCAAGAAGAAGGAGAAGACTATGGAGAAACCTTTCCTCCTGTAGCCAGATTGGAAGGAGTTCATATGCTTCTTGCATATGCAGCTTTTAAAGGCTTCAAGGTATATCAAATGGATGTAAAATCTGCATTTGTAAATGGTGTACTTTAAGATGAGGTGTATATAGAGAAACCAGATGGGTTTGCCCTATTTGAAGACAATGACATGGTATGTAGGCTACATAAAGCCTTATATGGCCTAAAGCAGGCACCTAGAGCATGGTATGAACATTTACATTCCCATCTTGTGAAGATGTGAAGCAGAGAAGATATCTACAGAAATTGGGGGAGAAGATGTGAAGCGGAGATATATCTTTGTATATTGCCATCAATGCCAAAGGGGGAGATTGTTGGCATTATGTGAATCAGTATGAGGACATAATGACATTGTATGTTGTCATTGATGTCAATATGCTGAAGAAGTGAGAACCAGCATATGACAAAACCGGTAGAACACTGTGAGCCGGCATTTGTGCATTTGTGCCAAAGTGAAGTGGTGTGTTTATTCATGATGAACTGGCATATAGTTATGGGAATCGACATATGGAAGTATTGTATGACTATCGGTTGGTAGTCTCAACTTCAAGGTTTCCGGTCTAAGTGCTTCAAACCTGTGTGACTCAATCGGTGACTTTGTGTGATGAGTTAGCATGGTAACAAAGATCAGATCATGTTGCCACGTAAGCCTTGTGCACGTGAAGGATCTTGCATGAAGGAGATTGTTCCTATCTACTTTGGGAATGTGAGAAGTTTGTAAAATGGTGATAACGTGTGATGGGTTATCAGCCACCATAAAATTGGCGGAAATGGACGATGGAGAATGGATTGAGATTGGATCAAGAATTCCTGCATTTAATGTAGTGTGCTCAATGGTCAGGATTGAACTGTTTGAATTCCTTAACCTAACAGGTTTAGGGTTTAGAGTTTATTCTACCGACCTATCTATTTTCCTATAAGGTCAATGTTGTGTCTCTTTCTGAGGTTGTTGGCAAAAGTTGTGTGTGGGTATCCAAGAGAACTGGTACGTGATTCTTGCTAGACCAAAAGGAGAGAAGTGATACCTATATGCGGGAAAAGTGGGCTGATAAAACTCAATATGTGAAAATATTGCTAAATACTAGTCCACACACACACACAGGACTTCTTGGTGCAAGCTATGGAGTAATGAGGTATTACTCATCTTCCCAAGGGGGGTCCCATGGTTCTCTATCTTGCAATATCCCTCAAACCAATGTTTTTGCTCTCAGATCACTGAGCAAAATAGTTTAGGGATGGCAAATGCAAGAACGAGGGATGTCTTGATAGATTTTAGAATGAAATGGATTCTAAACTATGCATGATTCTGGAAATGCAATAAATTAGATGATAAGATGACAAGATTAGTATGAATACTATCCTAACATGATATATTTAGTCTATGATTGAGCTAAATGATAAAGAAAGTATTCTAAACATGCATATTTAGACTAATTTCTAGTTAAAAGAGAGGCTAAAATGATGAGCATATATGATATAAGAAAGCTTGAATGTATTTGAGCATAAGTGTGATACTACAAATTTGAAGGATGATTGTTATGGAGGAATGAGAGCTCTATTTATAGCAAGAATAGGGCAATGGATGGCCAGGATTGAAAGGTTTAATCAAGGGCCAAGTTTGAAAGTTGGGGATCCATGTTTGTAATTGGCACCAATGAAATGGTGACAAGTGTCAACATAGGGTTGGGTTGAGAGAAGGGGTTGAAGACATTGAATGCCTGAGAAGACCTCATCGTTATCTAGAGGCTAAGGGTCAAGCTTAAATTAGGATTACCCACTGGATTAAGATTTAATCCAAGGATAAACCTTTGTGCAAATGATTAAGAGATAATCATGGTCAAAGCATTAAAGGCCCGATGAGACCCTTGGGTTGGATGAAGGTTGAGTCAAAACAAATATTTTAACCATGTAGGAGGGTTTGAGTTAACCATTAATGGTTATTGCAGACTTTGGGGAATTAAGTGGTTGAAAGTTGGAAGCCTTCAATGGTTATCAAAGACTTTGAGGAATTTAGTGGTTGAAGGTTGAAAGCCTTTAATGGTTATCAAAGACTTTGAGGGTTTGAGAAGTGACCTCCTCTTGCTTAGGGATGTGACAAAGTTTAGAGGAGGGGTTAGGTTAATTAGAAGCGATTAGAAGATTCTAGAAGGAATTAGAAAGGGGTTTAGGAAGGCAAGTGGATGAAGGGATAATAGGATTTAATTGAAATAAAGAATTTCATTCAATTTGGTTGCAATTAAATAAATTAGATTTATTCAATTTAGGGTAACTATTTAATTAAATTTGAATTTAATTAAAAGTGGATAGGGGGATTTAATTGAATAAAATGATTTATTCATTAAATGGATATAGTGAATTTAATTTAAATAAATTGAGTAATTTACTTAATTAAATAGAGGAATGTGGCTAATTTAATTAAATTGGATTTAATCAAAATAGAGAAATGAACATAAAATATTCATTTAGAAATGGTCATTTTTATACGTCTACGTTTTGCCCCTCTTTGAAGTGACGTGTGTGCACATGTTATTTCAAAGAAAATGATGTGTTTTTGTGATTTATGATTAAATGCAATTTTTGTGTCGCTCTTTTGATTTGCAAGTCGTGCCCCAGATTTGATTTGATGTGTGATGCCCCAGATTTGATATTTTGATGGTGATAACAGATTTGATTTGATGTGTGATGCCCCAGATTCAATATTTTGATGGTGATGCCCCCTCGGGAGATGAATCAATTTTGTTTTTTGAAATTTTTTTATTTGATATGATGAGTTGCGTACCTTGTTTCAAGTTCAATGTGTGAAGCCTGATTTGTGTTACAAGCTGATATGAGTTGGAAACTTGAGTTGTGTTACAAGCTGATATGGGTGGGAAACTTGAGTTGTTTTACAAGTTTATGTGATTGTGGAGACTTGAGTTGTATTACAAGTTTTGATATGGTTTTTGATAACTTGAGTTGTTTTACAAGTTGATATGAAATGATAGGATTTTGAACTTGATGTAGATGAGCAAATTGTTTCATGTTGTTGATGTGAGTTTCATTTTGATATCTTTGTTTTGATGTGGAAACTGATATTGGATTTGATGTTGAGATTTGATATGATAATGTATGCGGGAAAAGTGGGCTGATAAAACTCAATATGTGAAAATATTGCTAAATACTAGTCCACACACACACAGGACTTCTTGGTGCAAGCTATGGAGTAATGAGGTGTTACTCAGCTTCCCAAGGGGGGTCCCATGGTTCTCTATCTTACAATGTCCCTCAAACCAATGTTTTTGCTCTCAGATCACTGAGCAAAATGGTTTAGGGATGGCAAATGCAAGAACGAGGGATGTCTTGATAGATTTTAGAATGAAATGGATTCTAAACTATGCATGATTCTGGAAATGCAATAAATTAGATGATACGATGACAAGATTAGTATGAATACTATCCTAACATGATATATTTAGTCTATGATTGAGCTAAATGATAAAGAAAGTATTCTAAACATGCATATTTAGAATAATTTCTAGTTAAAAGAGAGGCTAAAATGATGAGCATATATGATATAGGAAAGCTTGAATGTATTTGAGCATAAGTGTGATACTACAAATTTGAAGGATGATTGTTATGGAGGAATGAGAGCTCTATTTATAGCAAGAATAGGGCAATGGATGGCCAGGATTGAAAGGTTTAATCAAGGGCCAAGTTTGAAAGTTGGGGATCCATGTTTGTAATTGGCACCAATGAAATGGTGACAAGTGTCAACATAGGGTTGGGTTGAGAGAAGGGGTTGAAGACATTGAATGCCTGAGAAGACCTCATGGTTATCTAGAGGCTAAGGGTCAAGCTTAAATTAGGATTACCCACTGGATTAAGATTTAATCCAAGGATAAACCTTTGTGCAAATGATTAAGAGATAATCATGGTCAAAGCATTAAAGGCCTGATGAGACCCTTGGGTTGGATGAAGGTTGAGTCAAAACAAATATTTTAACCATGTAGGAGGGTTTGAGTTAACCATTAATGGTTATTGCAGACTTTGGGGAATTAA
The DNA here is from genome assembly GCF_030272615.1 of Cryptomeria japonica. Classification (NCBI taxonomy): domain Eukaryota; kingdom Viridiplantae; phylum Streptophyta; class Pinopsida; order Cupressales; family Cupressaceae; genus Cryptomeria; species Cryptomeria japonica. The sequence continues at coordinate 56,311,144 of NC_081413.1, read as the reverse complement.
GTGGTTGAAAGTTGGAAGCCTTCAATGGTTATCAAAGACTTTGAGGAATTTAGTGGTTGAAGGTTGAAAGCCTTTAATGGTTATCAAAGACTTTGAGGGTTTGAGAAGTGACCTCCTCTTGCTTAGGGATGTGACAAAGTTTAGAGGAGGGGTTAGGTTAATTAGAAGGGATTAGAAGATTCTAGAAGGTATTAGAAAGGGGTTTAGGAAGGCAAGTGGATGAAGGAATAATAGGATTTAATTGAAATAAAGAATTTCATTCAATTTGGTTGCAATTAAATAAATTAGATTTATTCAATTTAGGGTAACTATTTAATTAAATTTGAATTTAATTAAAAGTGGATAGGGGGATTTAATTGAATAAAATGATTTATCATTAAATGGATATAGTGAATTTAATTTAAATAAATTGAGTAATTTACTTAATTAAATAGAGGAATGTGGCTAATTTAATTAAATTGGATTTAATCAAAATAGAGAAATGAACATAAAATATTCATTTAGAAATGGTCATTTTTATACGTCTACAATACCTATAGAGAGTAAGTGCAAAAGGTGAAGAGGAGCTTGAGCGGATCTGCATTGGCATTGAGTGTTGTTACCAGATCATTGTAATACCTGTTGATCTCTAACCACCTCAACAGTGGCAAAATCCCTTAACAGGGTAGCCTTAACTGACTTGTTGTAAATCCTTTAAAAGGATAATTCAAAGCTATTGAGTTCTTGAAATCCTCTAACAAGGTAACCATTAATAGGGTTTAACCCTTAACCGGATATTGTAGCCATCCCTTAACTAGGTGATCTTTAATACGATCGGTTCCTAGGAGAACCTATTGTAATGTCTCTAACCGGACAAGGCTCCTAACAGAGCGAACTTCTAAAGAGTTCAAAAACAGCTTGTGGGTATTCATTCCCACCATGGTTTTTCCCAGTTGGGTTTCCACATGAAAAATATGTGTGTCATGCGTGATGCTTATATCTTGTGATGCTTTTCTATTGTCTGTCAAGCATATGATGGTTTTGCATTTTATGCTTGTCAATAAAACATGTTGAACTAGCTATTATTATGATCTGATGATAGATTACTTGTTTATGCATAAGGGAGAAATGGTAGGGTAGTCTTGAGTTGAGTGAAAAGCTAAGTGAGTAACTGGTTAATGCTTGTCTCAGTCATTCTTAGCTTTACCGGTTGCACTCTGTTTCAAACCAGTGTCAGTGTTTTCCAGTCATTTGAAGTGTCTGCTATCAGACCGGTTTAGGACTGTATTTTTCTCTATACTGATTCACCCCCTCCTCTCAGTACCGAGTTAGTACTATCAGTTCATCATTGAGTTATCAATTGGTATCAAAGCATCCTCCAAGTCCTCTATGCTATAAGCTGAACCGCTTGAGGTAAAGATCCGAGTCTAATGATGAAGAGGGAAGGTCCAAAGTTTAACAGAGAAAATTTCAGTATATGGAAAGATAGAATGAAGATATATATCAGAAGCATGGGTTCTCAACACTAGAGCTATGTTGAGAATGCCTATGTTGCTCCTACCAATACTCTCATCGATGACCAAAAGAGAGAGATGTAGGAGAATGGGCAAGTCATGGAAGCCCTAATTAGTAGTTTATCTGACATTGAGTTTATTGATGTTCAGGATAAGGTAAATCCCAAAGAGGTATGGGATACTCTTGAAAATATCTATGGCGGTGATGAGCATGTAAAACAGGCTAAGGAAGAAGGCCTTAGATGGAATTTTGAAGATATGTGGAAGGTTGAAGGTGAGACCATTCAACAGTATGGAATAAGAATCGAAACCGTTGTTGGAGATATCAAGAGTGCAGGTGGTAAAATAGAAGATTCCACTGTGGTAGGCAAAGTCCTGAGATCCCTATTGCCGGTCTATGCAATAAGGGTTGCTACTATTCAGGAGCTAAGATCAATAGACAAGACTAAGGTATCCCTAGAATCCATCATTGCAAAGTTGACAGCCTATGAGCTTTTAAAGATTCTATAGTACCATCCAGAAAAGGAAAAGAAGCTAGCACTAGTGGTGAACCAAGATAGGGCAGAGAAATGGATGATGAGGAGATTCTGATGGCATTTGAAGCTCTCCTTTCCAGGAAACTTCCTAAAGGAACCAGCAAATACAGAGGTAAGCTACCTTTGAAATGTTTTTCTTGTAACTAGATACGACATATTGCTGTAAACTATCCTAATGGCGATAACAAGGACAAACTGGAAAGGTTCAATAAATTCAAAGGAGGAAACCAGAGAAACTATTTTGTGGCAGTAGATGAAGGTGCCACAGATGAAGAATCAGAGGATGAAGAAAATGAAGATATTGTGTTTGTTGCTGTCAAAGAAGATGTGTCAAACAAGAAGGCTCTTGTCTCCCAGTTTGATAATTCCAATGAGTGGACCATTGACAGTGGGTGTTCTCACCATATGACTGGTGACCAGGGCAAGTTTCTATCCTTGGAGGAGTATGATGGTGGTGTGGTTCACTTTGGCAATGATACACCATGCATGGTCAAAGGCAGAGGGCCCATCTCTCTGAATAAAAAGAGTAGTGCTGACAATGTGTATTGGGTTGATAGTCTTAGACACAACCTTCTAAGTGTTTCCCAGCTGAAAGATAGTGGCCTCACTCTAGAATTCAAGAATGGAGTCTGCAAAATCAAAGGAAAGAATGGTGAATTGGTGGCCACTGACATGCAGACCAAAGGTAACCTATTTCATCTGAATGCAAATATAAGTACATGTCTTATGGCTAAATTTGATGATAGCTGGATATGGCATAGGAGACTCTGTCATGTAAACTTTGATAACATTGTGAAGGCTAGTAAGATCGAGGCAGTTAGAGGGTTGCCGGTGCTAAGAAAACCGGATAATACCTTGTGCAGAGAGTGTCAATTAGGGAAAATGTCTTCCTCAACCTTTAAAGGTAAATCTTTCACTACTAACAACTTGCTTGATCTTGTGCATACTGATTTGTGTGGTCCTATGAAAACTAGAAGTGTGCAGGGTGATAGGTAATTCATGATTCTCACTGATGACTGCTCAAGAATGATGTGGGTCACATTCTTGAAAGACAAGTCGAAGCCTTTGTAAAGTTCAAAGCTTTTAGAGATTTAGTGGAAAAGGAAAGCGGTAAAACGATCAAGTGCTTGAGAACTGATCAAGGAGGGGAATTCACTTCCGGTGTATTCAACAAGTACTATGAAGAACATGGCATCAAGAGGAAATTGTTTGCCCCCTAGACTCCACAGTAGAATGGCCTAGCAGAAAGGAATAACTGGACTATGGTTGAAGCAGCTAGAACCATGTTGATTCAAGGAAAGGTAGCTCACACCTTTTGCAGAGAAGTGGTGAGCACTGCAGTCTACAAAATGAACCGGATACTCATCAAGAAAGGTAAGGATAAAACTCCTTATGAGTACTGGACCAGTAAGACACTTGTGGTCAGCTACTTTAGAGTGTTTGGTAGCAAATGTTACATCAAGAGGAGTGAACACCAGAGCAAATTTGATGCGAAATGTGATGAAGGAATATTCCTAGGATATTCCACCAAGAGAAAATCTCTCAAGTGTTTCAACAATAGGACTCAGAGAATTATGGAAAGCATCAATGTAAGAGTTGATGAAACCTCTAAGAAAACTAAGGAAACTGGTAGTGAGCAAGTTTTAAATGAACCAGTTGCAACCTTCTGGGAACTGGTTGACAGCCAACTGAGTACCAGTAACAATGTTCCTACACCGGCAAATGTAGATGCTGATACTGATGGAGATGAGGATAAAGAAGAAAAGCAAGAGGAATCTATCAAGACCATTCCTTTGTATGTCAAGCTGAATCATGATCCTAAGCAGATCATAGGAGATAAGGATGCAATAATCCCTACAAGAAGAAAGGTCAGAGAAAACTCATGTATGATCTCTGAATTTGACCCTAAAACATTCAAAGAGGCACATAAAGATGAAGACTGGATCAAGGCAATGGAAGAGGAACTTGACCAGATAGAGAAAAATGGTACATGGTCTTTGGTACCTAGACCAGAGCATAAAAATATCATTGGTACCAAATGGGTCTTCAGAAATAAGTTGAATGAGGATGGCACAGTGATTAGAAACAAAGTCAAATTGGTATGCAAAGGATATACTCAAGAAGAAGGAGAAGACTATGGAGAAACCTTTGCTCCTGTAGCCAGATTGGAAGGAGTTCATATGCTTCTTGCATATGCAGCTTTTAAAGGCTTCAAGGTATATCAAATGGATGTAAAATCTGCATTCCTAAATGGTGTACTTAAAGTGGAGGTCTATATAGAGCAACCAAATGGTTTTTCCCTATCTGAAGACAATGACATGGTATGTAGGCTACATAAAGCCTTATATGGCTTAAAGCAGGCACCTAGAGCATGGTATGAATGTCAACATTCCCATCTTGTGAAGATTGGATTTTAGAGAACAAGTGAAGATAGTAATATCTACTTGAAGTCTGAAGGAGATCAGATCCTGATCTATGAGGTATTTGTTGATGACATTATCTTTGGTGGAGATGACAAGATAATTCATGAGTTTGCAGATGAGATGAAGAAAGATTTTGAAATGTCACTCATAGGGGAGATTAAATTCTTCATTGGACTACAGATCCAGTAGATGAAGGATGAAATCTTTATCACTCAGTCCAAGTATGTCAAAGAGGTGTTGAAGACCTTTGGCATGGATGATAGAAAACCGGTTGGTACTCCGATGGTGACCGGTTGTAAACTATCTAAATAAGATGACTCAGAATTGGTTGATGAGAAGGAATACCGATCAATGATTGGTAAGTTGCATTATGTAGTGCATAGCAAACCGGATATTGCACATGTAGTTGGCATTACTGCAAGATTCCAGAAAAGCCTAAGAGAATCTCACTTGGTTGCAGTCAAGCGGATACTTAGGTATCTGAAGAGAACTATTGACTATGGATTGTGGTATCCTTATAGAAAGGATTTCAACTTGAAAGTATACACAGATGCTGATTGGGCATGCAATATAGATGACTGGAAAAGCACAACCGGTGGTGCATTCTTTCTTGGTCGTAGACTGGTATCATGGATGAGTAAGAAGTAGAGTGGTATCTCTCAGTCTACAATAGAAGTAGAGTATGTTGCAACTTTCATGAACTGCACTCAGACAATATGGATGAAGCATGTATTAAATGGCTTCAAAGTTCCTATATCTGAACTAGTAAGTATATTCTGCGTTAACACAAGTGCTATCAATTTCTTAAAGAATCCGGTTTTACATTCTAGAACCAAGCACTTTGAGCTTAAGTATCATTTCTTAAGGGAAAAGGTTCAGAACAAAGAGATTGCACTGGAACATGTTTCTAGTAAGGAGCAGTTAGTAGACATATTCACCAAGCCTCTCCCAAAGACTACATTTATGTACTTAAGAGGTGAATTAGGGGTATTGCCCCTTTAGGAGGTAAACTAAAAGCATATGCTCCACATCAATCAAGTATTGCATAGTTAGATTTATTTTAGATTGATGTGTTGAAGGATGCTACTCCTCAGGGGGAGCAGCGTAATGGAATAGGGAAGCTTGTGCCTCCACTTTGGCATTGTTGTCAAAGGGGGAGAAGATGTGAAGCGGAGAAGATATCTGCAAAAATTGGGGGAGAAGATGTGAAGCGGATAGATATCTTTGTATATTTCCATCAATGCCAAAGGGGGAGATTGTTGGAATTATGTGAACCGGTATGAGGACATAATGACATTGTATGTTGTCATTGATGTCAATATGCTGAAGAAGTGAGAACCGGCATATGAGAGAATTGGTAGAACACTGTGAACCGGCATTTTTGCATTTGTGCCAAAGTGAAGAGGTGTGTTTATTCATGATGAACTGGCATATAGTTATGGGAACCAACATATGGAAGTATTGTATGACTACCAGTTTGTAGTCTCAACTTTAGGGTTTCTGGTTTAAGTGCTTCAATCCTGTGTGGCTCAACCGGTGACTTTATGTGATGAGTTAGCATGGTAACAAAGAACAGATCGTGTTGCCACATAAGCCTTGTGTGCGTGAAGGATCTTGCATGAAGGAGATTGTTCCTATCTACCTCAGGAATGTGAGAAGTCTGTAAAATGGTGATAACGTGTGATGGGTTATCAGCCACCATAAAATCGGTGGAAATGGATGATGGAGAATGTCTTGAGATTGGATCAAGAATTGTTGCATTTAATGCAGTGTGCTCAATAATTGGGATTGAACCATTTGAATTCCTTAACCTACCAGGTTTAGGGTTTAGGGTTTATGCTACCGACCTATCTATTTTCCTATAAGGTCAGTGTTGTGTCTCTAACTGAGGTTGTTGGCAAAAGTTGTGTGTGTGTATCTAAGAGAAGTGATACATGATTCTTGCCAGACCAAAAGGAGAGAAGTGATACTTGCAGAGTGTAAGTGCAGAAGGTGAAGAGGAGCTTGAGAGGATCTACATTGGCATTGAGTGCTATTGCTAGATCATTGTAATACCTGTTGATCTCTAACCACCTCAATAGTTGGAAAATCCCTTAATAGGGTAGCCTTAATTGGCTTGTTGTAAATCCTTTAACAGGGTAATTCAAAGCTATTGAGTTTGAAATCCTTTAGCTATTAAGTTATTGAAATCCTCTAACAAGGTAACCTTTAATAGGGTTTAACCCTTAACTGGGTATTGTAGCCATCCCTTAACTGGTTGATCTCTAATAGGATCGGTTCCTAGCAGAACCTATTGTAATGTCTCTAACCGGACAAGGCTCCTAATAGAGTGAACTTCTAAAGAGTTCAAAAATAGCTTGTGGGTATTCATCCCCACCATGGTTTTTCCCAGTTGGGTTTCCATGTGAAAAATATGTGTGTCATGTGTGATGCTTTTATCTTGTGATGCTTTGCTATTGTCTGTCAAGCATATGATGGTTTTGTGTTTTGTGCCTGTCAATAAAACATGTTGAACTAGTTGTTATTATGATCTGATGATAGATTACCTGTTTATGCATAAGGGAGAAATGATAGGGTAGTCTTGAGTTGAGTGAAAAGATAAGCGAGTAATCAGTTAATGCTTGTCTCAATCATTCTTAGCTTTACCGGTTCCACTCTGTTTCAAACCGGTGTCACTATTTGCGAGTCATTTGAAGCATCTGCTGTCAGACCGGTTTAGGACTGTATTTTTGTCTGTACTGATTCACCCCCCCCTCTCATTACCAGGTTAGTACTATCAGTTAATCATTGAGTTATCACTGGCCACCATGACGAGGCAGAGAGATCAAGTGTTGTTGGAGGTTTTCTCTATCCTCAGAGAGAGAGACCAAGCAATGACACAAGTCGAGAGTGTCGAGAGGGCACATGATGCTCTGCAAATCCAGGTCGATGACCTCCATCAATAGGTGGATGATTCCCATCAAGGCGCAGTTGGTCATCTTGATCATCCCCGAGTGCATCAGTTGATGTTGGACCTGGAGGCGGTGCACCAAAGAGAGGCAATAGTACAGGAGGAGCTCATGATGTAGCAGGAGATCATGGAAAATCTATGAGGGGAGCTGAGGGGTTTGTAGTCATGGAGCATCACTACTACAAGATTGCATTCCACCTCAGTGAGATAGCCCCCACGCCAAGACCAGGATCCCCAAGAGTCTGTGACTTCAAGGACCCATCCTCCTCAGGGGTCATGAGATCTTCAAACTTGTGCAGTTGGACTCATTTTTTATCTTATGAGATGTATAGAATTCTTTTGATATATATAGATGTATTCATGTATATCAGAGACACATATGTCAGTATCACATATTTTTGTAGTGATGTGATATATGTACTTTGACATTGACTTCATACATACACACAAATATATATGAGATTCCACATTTTGATCTTATCTTGTGTTATTATGGATAGGTGTACTTGTTATTTGATATACTCATTATATATGCTCATGTGATGGATGGTTTAGATTAGATATACATCATAATTTAATTTGATATATTGTTATATATATGCATGATTAAATGTCATGATAGTTGTTGTATAGACATTTTGAGATATAGATAGAATATGTGTACACATGCTCACACACACACACACACACAAACATCAATATGCATAGTCACCTCATAACATGAAAATGGATAAATGGCGTGTTCATGAAGATATATATGATGGCATGGCTACTATAGAGACCTAAGTGTCACACATATGGTATATACAACTTGTCTTCTATGCATAATATTGATACAGGTGTGCATCGTTGATAGGTTCTTTGAGGGGCATACCATCCATATAGGATAAGCCATAGGCATCCAAACCATAAATAGAGGTGACGATATATGGACCTAACCAATTCGGGCTAAATTTCCCTCTTTGATCAGGTCGTGCATTGACAATTCTTTGATTCTCACAAAGTACCAAGTCACCTATCTTAAAGGCTCAGGGTAGCACACTTTGGTTATATTGCTGAGATAAATATTTTTGATAATCTTGAAGATGTTGAAGGGCCTTCAAATAGAACTAATCCAACAACTTAAGTTGATTGAGACGAAGAGTACAATAATAATCATCATCGATAACCTTTTTCAGGGAGACACGCCATGACAAAATCTCCAACTCAAGCGGAATGATAGCATCAGCGCCATACACGAGGTTGTAAGGCATTATCCCGGTGGTCATATAGACACTCATGCGATAGGCCCATAATGCATATACTAGCTAAATGGGTCAGTCTTTTCCACGTTTGGTAATAGTCTTACATAAGATCTTTTCGATAGTCTTGTTAGATATTTCCACTTGACCATTAGATTGGTGATAATAAGGTGTAGAAAAAGATCCTAGATGTGGAACTTCTTGAGGAAATAATTAACCTCTTTGTTCTTAAATAGCATACCATTATTAGAAACAAGGGTAGTGGGTAAGCCAAAATGAGATGATATTATCCATGATGAAACCGCAAATCATGTCAACAGTGGTAGATATCAATGGTATAGCTTCGATCCACTTTGTGAAATAATCTCTAGAAGTGATGATTAAAATATGACCCTTAAATGAAGGGGGAAATATATTTCTAATGATATCCAACCCCCATGTTTGAAAAGGCCAAGGATAAGCTTGAGTTTGGAGCTCCTATGCGGGGGCTTGAATCAAGTTATTGTGTTGTTGACATTGGGGACATTTCTTCAGAAAGGAAAAGGAATCTTTCTCCATTGTTTTCCAATAATACCCCATGTGAATCAGCTTGTGGATCAAAGACTTTCCCCCAAAATGCCCACCTCCAAAGCCAGAATGGCCTTCCTAGAGGGAAAAGGGTATCTCAACTTTCATCAAGCAACGCAAAATGAGATCATTATAGGATCTTCGATAAAGAACATTAGATAAAAGAATATAGCAAGCAAATAGCTTTTGAATATGCACACGCGATTTCTTGTTGGTGCCATCAAGAAAACTTCTGGTTTTCAAGTAGTTATAGATGTGTGCAAACCATTCTTCTGAATCGATATGACCACACATGAAGTTATCAAATTGGATATAGTCATTCATGACTAGAAAGAGGAGGACTTGTACCACAAAATGATATTCATTCTGACCAAAGTTCGTACCTACAATGGAAGCAACACTTGTCATTACATCTACATAATAGTTTTCCCTCCGTGAAATATCATCGATCATGTAACTAGTGAAATGCTTTAGTAGGGTTGTGACCAAATCCTTATACTGAGATAATTTAAGTTGCTTAACATGATACGTGTCTGCAACCTAATTTACAATAAGCATGGAATCTCCATGAATGTGGATGTTTTTCACACCCGTGGCAATCATGGTATGTAACCCTGCAATCAACAGTTTATACTCAATGATGTTGTTAGTGCAATGAAATTCTAAACGGAATGAGAGAGGGACTAGCTTTCCTTTACGTGAAATTAAGACCACACCTACTCCTGAACCAATCTGACACCTTGATCCATCAAAATACATGTCCCATACAAATTTATGATTAGTGACTAACACATCCTCATCAGGAAAAGGATCTAAAGTAGGAAAAGACTTTTCACATTGGGCATCAACCAACTGATCAATGATGACCTACCCTTTGATTTAATTATGAGTTATGAACCTCAAGTCAAACTCAGAAAGCAACATCACCCACTTAGCCAATCTTCTTGAGAGATTGGAATTTGAAACGAGATGCTTAAAGATGTCATTCCTAGCGATAAATCACATCTCTGCATGGAGGATGTAATGTCTTAGCTTTTGCATTGAAAAGACAAGATCTAGACATTGATTTTCCATAATAGAATATCTACTCTCATATTCTATTAAAGTGTGACTAATGTAATAGGTTGCTCTTTCCCATCCCTCATCATCACACTGGGCTAACAAGGCTACTAGAGCATGAGACGAGGCATAAATGTATAGGAAGAAAGGTTTATCAGACATCGTCATTAGAATATGAGGGTTAGTTAGGTACTTCTTAATAGAATTGAAAGAATCTTGGCATTCCTCATTCCATTTGAAAAGAACATCCTTTCTTTAGGAGTTGTGTAAAAGGAAGAGTACGATTAGCCAATTGTGCCATAAATCTATGAATGACTTGAATCTTTCCTAGTAAGCTACAATGCTTAGAAATGATCCCAGGTTGAGGAATGTTCACAATTGCATCAATTTTATCAGTATCTATCTCGATTCCTCAGTGAGAGACAATGAATCCCAAAAGCTTCCTGGCACCAACACCAAAGACACATTTAAGGGGATTTAGTCTCATCTTATACAACTGAAGCCTTTCAAAAACTAGACAAAGATTTTCAATATGCGCTTGGCGAGCGATGAATTTTACCAAGATATCATCGACATAATCTTCATGGAATATTAAGGTCATGGCCTGCTAATAGGTTGCTCCTACGTTTTTCAACCCAAATGGCATGACAACATAGCAGAAGGTTCCCCAGGGAGTCATGAAGATGATTATATACTGATCTTCTGGGTTAATACGAATCTGGTTGTAACCTGAGAAACCATCCATGAAAGAGAGAAAAGCATAACTTGCAGTTGAATCTACAATCATGTCAATGTTCAGGAGTGGAAATTCATCCTTAAGGGAAGCTTTATTCACATCCCGGAAGTCAATGCAGATGCAAATTAGACCATAGGACTTACTCAGTGGAACGAATAAAACCAGCATTCAAAATATTTTCTATCTTCATCTTGACTAACAAGGCCACCTTAGGATTCATCTTTCAAAACTTCTATTTCACCAGCTTAGAATCAAGACTAAGCATAATATTGTGCATAATGATTGACTCATCAATTCCCCACATTTCTTCATAAGACCAAGAAAAGGTGTCAGGGATTTAATTAGAAGATCAGAATATTCCACGGACTCCTTAGGAGATAAACAATTCCCGATTTTAATAACTTTGTCAGGAGTTTTATCACTCATAATGACATTAGTAGCTTCGCCACCAAGTAACGCACTACAATCTTCTGGATGAGACATGAGTGCATGTTCTTCACTATGGGATAAGGGTATCCATTTCTCAATGAATTCCCTAAAATATACTTGGGTATTATAACAATAAGGGAATCAACATTTATGGTGATAAGAGGCCAAACTATCATACATTCCTAAAAACTACTTCAAGGACTCTTCTGAAGGGAAAAGATCCAAAGGGATTTCATTTAGTGATACAGTGATCAATGAGTTCCAAATGAACAAGCTTAAGAGGAAGAGGGTCAGTCGAAATCATGTTAATAGTTAACCATGGTTTTGTCTTTTGGCCTATATGGCAGTATCCTAATCTGGTGTTGTGGTGATGAGGTTCAGGTTCCAAAGGGATTCAAATACCTTATTCATTAGGTCCACAACCTTTCCTGCCATAGCGAAGTTGTTATATGAGCTTATATCTGGGACGATAAATGTCTTATAATTCCTTAAATGAAGGAGGTTTCATGTAGAAAAGGTGGTCAACATGGTATGTATCACCTGGCTTTATGGAGACATAGTCGTCTTTTTTAGCCAAAGTGAACGAATTTTTTGGAAAACAAATGGATGGGGTCAACCTTATATTCACCGACATGAGAGTCAGTAAAATCTAAAGAACCGCAATCATCACCCAAGCATGCATTTACCTTTGATGGAGAACAATATTCTTTAACTGGAGAAGACTTAATAGAAGCAGACTCCAATGTTTGTACCTCGAGGAGATTTGCCTTCGAGGAGTCTTCTTTTAAATAATCTTGCTCTCTAGGTGATTTATCCTTCACAACATTTTGTGTTCTAGGGACTTCTTCCTTCTCATGTTCTTCCTCTTTAGGGAAAAACATAGAGGTAGAAGTTGTCACAGAAGAAGAGAAAGTAGGCACATAATTTTGAAAAGAAGGCACAACTAAGGCTTGACCTACCGCTACTATTTAACATAGGCAAATAGCCTTAGGGTCAGCCTTGATTGTGATAACTTGATTGTTAGCTACAAACTTCACAGATCCATGAAGTCTAGATGATATAGCTTCCAAGGAATGAAACCATGGTCTGCCCAAGAGAAGGTTATAAGACAAAGGACCTAGCATAACATGTACAAGGGTTGGGATAGTAACGGGCCCAACCTTCAAAGACAATATGACTGTCCCTATAGCGATTTTACCATTGTTTCCAAATCCTCAGATAAACAAAGAAGAGGTTGCCAAAGAGTTTGGATCCACCTTGATTTTTGGTAACAAATTGAGGCCATAAACATTAGTAGAGCCTGTATCAACAAGTGTCTGTCTAATACCAACACCATTTACATGAACAATTATCATTAAAGAGTTTGCCAAATTTCTTACTTCTGGAGGCAGAAGTTCATGGGGATAGAAAGTAATATTCAATGAATCCACACAAATATGATCCATCAATGCATTTACATCCACTGGTCTCACAGAAGGCAGCAATTTTTTTTGCAAGGCTTCATTTAGCATGCCTTGATACACCAGAGCATTTTGAGGCAAATCCCATAGTGAAATCTTAGCAAGAGTAACCTTAAGTTTCTCGATAAGATCATAATCACTAGTTCACTTATATGTCAGTGAAGGTGCTTTAGGAAGACTAGGTTGAGAAGGTGGTAAAGAAACTTGTGGTTGATCAAGAGTTTGTTTATTCCTCCAAGTATTATATCTGTGAGCAATGGTATTGTAAGATGATTGTTTGGATTGCATAAAACTAGTAAATAAGTCAAAATTTTATCCTCTAAAATGTTTTCCATTAATGGTCTTAACTTTCTTGGGAGGACTTGTTGCAATTACTTGAATGTAAGGTCTCTTTGGCCTTTGCGAAGCCATGCAGACAACAATAGCATTCACGAATATCTCATCTTCAAATGAGGATGTCAATCCACCACTACCTCACTCAAACTAGCACTAGGGTGAGCTAGGGGATAAGAAAACTAGATTCTTATGCTAGAGTAGAAATAATTAAACAATTCAAAGTACAAAAATAATGAAATATGAGAATCTGAATTATAAGAATTATGCAAAATTTAAAACAGATTATACCACAGGATTTGTAAGGTCTCAAGTTTTGTACGCCAGTGCGGTGCATTGTTGTTTGTATGACCAAAAGAAATAGAATTATCTCAAGAACTAACAGTTGCCTCCCCCCATCATGTAGAACCTATTCGTTTCCTACACACACAGAGACAGGGGAAAAATTTGGGGTTGTATAGGGGCCTGCCTCAATCATACCCCTGTTTAGGTGTTTCCACCGCCATGGACAACCAGATGGATAGATTAGTATAAATAACAATACATAAAAATGCAAATAGAAACTATACTCTGCTTAATGGAACAAAACCCCTATTGCAGGAGTACCGAAGTACATACGGTTGATGCAGAAGCACCAGAGTAGTCCATCCAGTTGAGGTAGTTAACAATGGATTTTCTTGGAGATCATTGCATTTCTTCATGTTTTTGGATTCTAAGTTGTGGATTTGGATTTATCATCTTTAGGTCTTTGTCTTTATCATATTCAAGATTCATGGTAGTTCGATTTGTTTCCGATGAGATATTGATTCCGGTATCATCCCGGTGTTGGTGTGTTCTTACCGATTGATCTAGCAGTGAGTAAAGCGAAGCTGAATTGGGTTGTGGATGGTTTCTATAACTTGCAGATCGTTAAGAGATTTTTTTTGTTCTATGCATTATTGAAGGTGTTCTTGGTGATTTGGGTTGACATCTTATTGTTTGCATGCTTCATCATGAACCAGTTGATCTTGGCCGACTTGATTTAGTTATTGTTGCTTGCGGATGGTATAAAGAGGAAGTTTGGAGATTCATTTTGGAGGACAGAGGTCCGAGGAAGAAGAGATCGAGAGAAGATGTAGTTTCAAGAAGGATTTTGGTCCGGGGAGACTGAAGTCGGGAGGGACTGAGGTTTGAATCAATGCAAAATAGTGCAAACCATTACTGGAGGCCGAATTGCTGAGCAGATGATCTACGGATCATATATTTGAGTTGTAAGAATTGTTTTTTAATCTTGGGCTGCGGTCCAGCATGTGTAAAGCTTGAGGGCTTATGTAATTCATTAAACTATTATAAGGATTTCTATTTTCTATTTTACCAGTTATATCTTGTGTTGTGTGAACCGATTACCGGTATCTTTCATAGTATTTGTGCTATAGGCTATAAGGCAGGGTTGTCCTTCATTGGATCTTCCCACCTTGGCCACATCAAATGGTATCAGAGTTGGTTATGAACCTATTGATGGAGGAAGAGTTGAGTAGGAATCTATTGATGGACCGGTTGGTTGAAAAGAACTTGAGGCAGCTTGTGGACTTGTTCAGATCGCCGAACAATGAGGCAATACAAGGCTTGCAAGTAGACTGTCGAACCTAGAAGCTTGAGATTGAGGCAGTTGGTAGGTGGAGACTTGAACAAATCGCTGAACCAAGGCAGGTTGGAGGGTGGTCTGGTAGATTCGTCGAGGAGAGGTAACCAAAACCTGTAGTCAGACCATCAAACCCCTAAGGTAGTTGCAAGTACTTGCTGACAAATAGTCGATTCAGATCGAGTGATGGGACTCACTTTTTACTTAACTACGAGAGTCTGATGTAGCAACACCAGAGTAGTTCATTCAGCTGATGCAGGAGCATCGGAGTAGTTCATCCGGTTGGAGCAGTTAATGTATATGGTGAAAATGGATAACAACAATAACGATATTGAAAGGGTAAATAGATTCAACCACAAAACCCTAGCCTAACAACAACAAAGATCCACCATAACATATGAAGATTACCTAAGACAATGCAAATCAAATGAAATCACAAAGATTATACCATCACATGTCACATAGGGTTTGAATCTCCTTTCTTCCTATCTCCATTGATCTTGCTTGATATATTTGCTCTCAGATTTTATGTGCACAAGAGCTCAACAAAGAACGGAATGTGGTTGCAAGTAGGATCGTAGTGTAGTCAATTGCATAAAAGATGATTAGCATGAATCATTAGGGTTTGATAATGAAGGAAGCATCTCCTTATATAGAAGACACTATATGAAATGGAGGGATAAGATTGAGAGGTGTAAAAGGAGGTTGGCTATGATTAGAGGGTAGGTAAAAGAAATAATAAAACAATGAAAGGGGGAGGTATTGTATGAATTGAGAGATGAATGACATGTGTCATGGGTAGAAAAGGTTAATGAATTAATTAAATAAATAAAGATTTATTTAATTAATAGAAGAAGTGGGATCAATTAAATAAATAAGATATTTATTTAATTTAGGAAAAAGGATAATTTAAATAAATAAATGTATTTATTTAAATGAGAAATAAGGCTAGAAGAGGATAAATGAATTAATTAAATAAATAAAGATTTATTTAATTAATAGAAGAATTAGGCTAAAGTAATTAAATAAATAAAATATTTATTTAATTAGACATGACAATTTTGGGTGTCTATAGTTAATAATGGAGTTTCTTCGAGATCGTTGCATTTCTTCATGTTTTTGGATTCTTAGTTCTGGATTTGGATTTATCATCTTGAGGTCTTTATCTTGATCATATTTGAGATTCATGGCATTTGGATTTGTTTCTGGTGAGATATTGATTCTGGAATTGTCCCAGTGTTGTTGTGTTCTTACCAGTTGATCTAGCAGTGAGTAAAGCGAAGCTGAATTGGGTTGCGGATGGTTTTTGTAACTTACGAATCATTAAGAGATGTTGTTTTGGGCTTGACTAATGTTCTTGCAAATTTCTATGCATTATTGGAGGTGTTCTTGGTGATTTGGGTCGACATCTTATTATTTGCACATTTCATCATGAATTGTTTGATGTTCGACGACTTAATTTAGCTATTGTTGCTTGCGAATGGTATAAAGAGGAAGTATAGAGATTCATTTTGGAGGAAGAAGGTCCGAGGAAGAAGAGATCGAGAGAAGATGTAGTTTCCGAAGGGATTGTGGTTTGGGAAGACTGAAGTTCGGAGGGACTGAGGTTCAGATCAGTGCACACTATTATTAGAGTTTAGATTGTTGAGCAGATGATCTGCATGTATAAATCCTGAGGGCTTATGTAATTCATCAAACTATTATAAGGATTTCTCTTTTCTATTGTGTCTCTTATATCTTGTGTTGTGTGAACTGGTTATCAGTATCTTTCATAGTGTTTGTAAACCTATGACTGACACAATGAGGGGAGATAGGAAGGAATTCAAGTGGACCACTAGAGCAAACAAAATTTTTGAACTATTGAAGCGGAAAGTGACTGAGCAGCCTATGTTAGCTTTACCAAATTTCAACAAACTATTTCAAGTAGATTGTGATGCAAGTGGAACTGCAATTGGAGCCGTATTGATTCGGGAAGGGAGAGAAGTAGCTTATTTCAGTGAGAAGTTGAATGGTGCCCAGAGGAAATATTTAGTGTATGATCAAGAATTTTATATCATATTTCAAGCCTTGAAGAAGTGGAGACATTACTTGTTGCCTAAGGAGTTTGTGTTGTATAATGATCATCAAGCCTTGTAGTATTTGAATAGTCAAAGTAAGTTGAATCAAAGACATATGAGACGGGTAGAGTTTTTGCAGAGTTACACCTTTATGTTGAAGGATAGGACTAGGAGTCAAACAAAGTTGTTGATGCATTGAGTAGAAGGAGGAATTTGCTGACAAAGATGAGAGTGACAATATTAGGATTTGAGGATTTGAAGACCTTGTAACATCTTGAGGAAGTTCAGTTTCAGAAATGCATATAAAGTGGAGTTACCGGATAGTTTGAGTATTTCACCTATATTTAACATTGTAGATCTACATCAGTATCATGAACTGGAATTCAATGAGGACAATATTGCAGACTTAGAGAAACAGTTGCCCCGGAAGGAGCTAGATCAGATTGAAGACATTTTGGACAATAGGCTTGGACGTAGCACCCAGAGTAGACAATATAAGGAATATCTTGTAAAATGGAAGTACAGACCAGTTGAAGATTCATCTTGGATTTCTTAGGTAGAGGTAGATCACCTTGGTTTTCCTCTGACCCCAGAAAAATGAGAGACTCACTTTTTCAACAACCTCGGATGTATGATGCAATAGCATCCCCGATTCTTGGCAATCTTGCATCAACCAAAAAAAATTCTTTTTTGTTTTCTGTTTTGGTAGTTTTAGCATTTCATTCTACATTTTCTGGCATTGGCTCATCGGATCTTGAGGATTTGGATTTTTCTTGAGGACTTGATCATCTTCCTTATTCCTAAACCACAGAGCATTTGGATCATTTTCCACCAAGTTATCGATTCTGATTTTCGAGATAGTTTTCTGGCACCAGAACTAGTTGGACCTAATTGCTTTGGTGAATCTATCAGATCCCTTCGATAGCTTGCAGAGCCTAGAGCATTTATTTTGATGTTCCTTGGCGTGTGGTCAACATTCCCTTTTATCTGCACTTCATCCTTTGGATTTTTCAGAAGAATCTCTTTCGTGAAGGCCGACCTTGTTGGTTTTACACGTTTGCTCTTGTTCTTCGGCATTTGATCCTTTTGGGCTGACCGGATCCCCTTGGATCGTATAAATCATTGTAATTGAGCATTAGAATGTAGATTAGGAGAAATATAGAGCATACAAGATAGATCAAAAGTTTTGAGGTCCCAGTTGTGACATGTTCTATAATTGAGCATGTTTGTAGCAAGTCAGTGAGCCTAATGTTGTATCTAGGATGTTACTAGTTTCTTGTAATCAGTTTTCATGATTTAACTCATTCAGTTATGCACTGCCTCCATCATATCCTTTTGTTTTCATTTTGTTTACTCTTGTTGACCGGTCCAAACTGATCTCTTTGAGGTCCCTCCTAACCGGTGACTGGACCAATTGGTAATTTTTAATGCACCTAGATAATAGATACATTTAAAGATACAAAAGACATATTGCATGCAATGATAAAATGAAGATCAATGATAAAGAGAAGAGAAGGCATGCCCCGAAACCCCTCTTTCAAAATGTGAGTGTGATGAAGCTCGAGATATGTGCTTGTTGGTAGGATAGTTGCAAGATGACTGCAAGATCGCTATATCTTGATAGTGTTGATAGAGAATTCAAGAGAGCATCAAGAGATCAAGAGAGATAAGAGAATAAAATGGGAGCCTAGAACCTAGAGAGTGGAACCTTTCCAAATGAGGAAACAAAAGTTTTTAAAGTCAAAAGAGGAGTGGAGAGTCGTTACAGCTGAAGGCAAACCAAAAGACATGCATCAACAAGTGTTTGACTCACTGAAGGTTTTGAGATTTTGCGGACCTATCAAGACATTAGCGCAGTGTGCAGACATCAGTCATTGTGCGTATGTCCTACAAAAGATGAGCCCAAATGGGGTTTTGGGGAAAATGGAGGCACTTTGTCTTCAAGGCTCATGATGCCAAAACAATAAAATTTTGATCATGAATTCATCATTAATACACTGGGTGCCATGCATAAGTGACATAAATGTACTAGGTGGAATTTAGGACACTATAGGACATACATGAATTTGTTGATGCAAATTGGGCAGGTGGCATGGATAGTCAAAGGTCCACAAGTGGGTATGCGTTTACTTTTCTTGGAGGAGTTGTAAGATGGATGAGTAAGAGATGGCATACAATTTCTTTATCTACTATTGAATTAGATTACATGGTTGCTATGCATATTTCGAAGGAGACAGTATGGCTATAGAGGTTGTGTGCAAGTATTGGTTTTTATTGGAGGATAGTTTAAATTGGTTGTGATAGCAAGAGTGCAATCTATTTAACTAAGAATACTATGTATCATGCACAAACTAAGAATCTGGATGTATAATACCATTTTTTCCATGACTTGATTTCAAATGGATAGACCAAGATTAAGAAAATTAACAAACTTGAGTGAACGTTTGCAAACTATCTCACTAAACCTACGAGCACATAAAAGTTTACTTAGTGCAATAAGGCCGTAAGCCTTGTTTCTTGTTCCTAGTTGATTATGTTGGCCATTTGGGTGATTTGATTATGTGTTGCATTGATGGTTTTTCATTGATGTCAACACTAGCTATTTGGATGCTTTACTGGCACCCTTCTAGTCCTGGTAGGTTGAGTAGTTTCTGGTTGGTTTGGATCTGGCATGATCTGATAGGATCCTATATGATTTGGTTATGGAATTGTCTTATTCATGATATTCATGTTCATATTCAGTCAATTGGTTTTGGTCAGGTGATCGGATGCTATCTTGTTTGCTTGGAAGCTTGGTTTGTGGTTCTGACGAGGGTTTCATCAGCAGAGCTTTTGATGAAGATCTTTGGTGATATGCATAAGTGGTGTTGGTGCAGTTTATAGGGGAGTTTCATGATGCTATTGGTGATCAGGTTCAAAACTTTGCAGATGCAGATCATTACTTTAGCATGTGGACCTATATTGGGTCTTGGTTGATCTAGGTTATGGACCGGTTTAATGTAATATGTGGATTGGACCTCTCGATGTGTTTCTGGGATGTCTTTGTTGGCAATATTGCATTACAACAGACAATGAAAGATTGTTGACATTTCAATAAGGATATTGAGAAGGTTGTTGATGATTATGGATATAACTGAATAAAGATGTTTTACTATCTTGATATTATTATTTTGTCATTGATGTCAAGAAATTGATTTTCTAATTTAGTATGATGTTTCCATATCTTGAGAAGTATGATATGAAGATTATATAGAAGTCGGTAAAAGACACAGGAAAGAATATGATAAATAAGGGGATGAATAAGGTACTCAATGGGCAACTACTACTGAGTCAGACAATGATGAGATCATGATGTTTTAGATTGTTTTAACATCATACATGTGTTGTAAAATGTAAAGGTTAATACTATACTATGTTATCAGGCAAAGAACCTAGTCGGTAAACCCTAAGGTTATCGCTATCGGTTAATGAAGGCGAAATGTCTACCGAGTGAAGTTTAGTATTTATCGAGTTGTTACCGAGTTGTAACCGAGCTATAATAGAATGCATTAAATGTTTACATGCGGTATTTAATGAAAGAAGTTGATGAGCTCGAGTGGATCAATGATTGGTAAGCCATGGAAGAAGTTTGTTAACAAATCTAAGGCAATGGAAAGTCGGCATGAAGATCTATAGCTCAGATTGAACCGCAATACCTTGGCACAAGTTCCAAGACTATTATGCAAGTTCCAAGGTAGGGTAAAACATTTTCAGATCAAAAGATGCATTGAACCTAGACAAGATTAAAGATTTGATGGCTATGATTGATCATGGCAAATGTGATCAAGGAGATTAAGCGGTTAGAAGATTGTTTATAAATAGGAAACTGTTGATAAACAATATATGTAGGCAAGTGTATGCACAGGGATGCTACATAGTGATTACCGAGCACAGAAGCTTGAAGACCTGTTAGAATAATAGAGTATAGAAGCCCAGCAGATAGACAAGATTAGTTCTATGTCTAGATTGTATTGAGCAAATAGGAATCTACTTTAGCATTTTAGATGTGAAGTTACAGATAGATTTTATTACTGTTATTTTGTGAAAGTGACAAAAAATCTCTTAACCGAGTGGACTTAACAATCTTATATGTAAATCCTCTAGCAAGGTGACATTCTTATTTGAGTGTTTGAAATCCTTTAACAAGGTCACTTCTAACAAGGTGAAGATCCTAACAGATCTGACGGAAATCCCTTAATCGGGTCACATCTAGCAATGTGTTTGTAATCTTTAACAGGATTTGCTTTTAACCGAGCATACTCTAGAAGAGTATATTTCTTAGTGGGTCTGAAATCCCATAGTGGTGTTTCCCTATTTGGGTTTCCACGTTAAATCTAGTGTTATGAGGTTTATATTGTTCATATGCTTTTAAGTTTGCATGTTTGACAGTTTTGGTTATATGACTGATATATGTTACTGAGGTTGAATCTGATGTTTTTATTGTTGATTAAGTTTGTATGATTCACCCCCCCCCCCCTTCTCATCTTGTTGGCTATTGGATCTGTACTTATATTAAGTATCAGAACTATCAATTGGTATCAGAGCTTTGGACTCTGAAAGGAAAGTTTAAAGGCACTTGAGTTAAAGATCCAAAGATGTATAAGAAGAATGCACCGAAGCTGAATAAGTCAAGTTTCTCTACATGGCAGAAAAGGATGAAGTTGCATCTATCAGGAATTGGAGAATATGTTGTCTATTATCTAGAGAACGATTTAATCACACCGAACACCTATCCATTGACTATGGAAGAGATAAAGGCAAAGCAAGAACATATTCAAGCAATGATTGAAATAACAGCTGCATTGACCGATTCAGAGTTTAATGATCTAGAAGGATGTATTGATGCAAAGGCAATGTGGACTAAGCTCATATCTGTGTATGGTGGAGATGAACATGTTCAAAGACAAAAAGTGGATAGTTTAAGAGGACAACTTGAATCTATGAGGATAAATGAAGGTGAGAACATAGCTCAGTACAGTACAAGACTAAAGGAGATTGTAAATCAAATCAAAGGAGCAGGTGGAACTATTGAAGAAAAAGATATAACAAGTAAGTTGTTAAGCACCCTTCTACCAGCTTATGCAATCCGAGTCTCAGCAATCAATGAATTGAGGTCTGTACCTAATATGCCAATTTCCTTGGATGCTACTATTGGTAAGCTACATGCATTTGAGTTAAGTAATTTTGTTATAACAGTGGATCTTCGGTAAATAAAGTTGAATCTGCATTTTGTTCTTTAATTCTTAATGAATCTAATGATTACAATGAAAGAAAGCATAAGTACTCTGAAGGAGATCACAGTGGAGCAAGTGAAAGATTTCGAAAGAACATAGAAGAAGTACACAAATTGTATGAAGAAATCAAAAAGCAAGAAGAGTTTGAAGCACTATTAGCCAAAAGGTTACCGAGAGGCAAAGGTAAGTATAAAGGAAAACTACCTTTGAAATGTTTCAATTGTGATAAGATTGGACATATCACTTCTAACTGTCCTGACAAAGATTTTACTGAAAAGAGAGATTACCGAGATGACAGACAGAAAGATAACCATTACAGAGGACACCGAGACTTCAGAAGAAGAGATAGAAAGACATGCTTAATAGCTGATGAGGAATCTAACGATGATAAATCAGATGAGACTGATATAGAGGAAGTTGTTTATGTGGCTATCAAAGATGGATCAGATGAAGAAAGGTATGAAGAAAAAGCCCTAATATCTCACATAAACACTAATGATTCTTGGATTATAGATAGTGGATGCTCACATCATATGACAGGAGATAAACACAAGTTTGTTACGTTAGAAGATTATGATGGAGGCTATGTTAGATTTGGTAATGATGTACCATGTCCGGTAAGAGGTAAAGGATCTATAACACTTCTTGATAATGCAAGATGCAATGATGTTTATTGGGTTGAAGGTTTGAAATACAATTTGTTGAGTGTAGCACAGTTAAACAACACAGGTTACCGAATAGAATTTCATAAAGGAATTGTCAAAGTTCATGACAAGCATGGAAAGTTAGCTGCTATCGAGACACAAACAAAAGGCAATACATTTCACCTTGACTCAACTCAGAATAAGTGTTTGCATGCAAAGATCGATGATACCTGGCTATGGCATAAGAGGTTTTGTCATGTTAATTTTGATAATCTGATCAAAATAAGTAAGAAGCACCGAGTAAGAGGTCTACCGAATCTTGAAAAACCTAAGAATGCTATGTGCCGAGGATGCCAGATGGATAAGATGACAAGATCAAGCTTTACAAGTAAGTCTTATACTTCTAAAGGAATTTTAGATCTAGTACACACTGATCTTTGTGGTCCTATGAAAGTTCAAAGTTATTATGGTGATAAATATTTATTATTATTTGTGGATGATTACTCAAGGATTATGTCAGTAATGTTTTTAAAACAAAAATCATAAGCTTTTCAAATGTTGAAATGGTACAAGGCAAGAGTTGAAAATGAAACAAGAAGACAACTGAAATGTCTTAGATTAGATAGAGGAGGAGAATTCACATCTAATGAATTCAACTTGTTCTGCAATGATCATGGTATTAAAAGACAAGTCAATGCACTGAGAAATCCACAGCAAAATGGGATAGCTGAAAGAAGAAACAGATCTATTGTGGATTGTGCTAGAACATTGATGATTGAGAAGAAAGTTCCACAAACATTTTGGAGAGAAGCGGTAAGCACAGCTGTTCACACCTTGAACCAAGTTCAATTGAAGAAAGGTACTTTGAAGACACCTTATGAAATCTGGTATGACAAGAAACCTAATGTAAGTTATTTTAAAATCTTTGGGAGTAGATGCTATATTCACAAAGATGATAGAAATGGTAAGTTTGATCAGAAAAGTGAAGAACGAATGTTTCTAGGTTATTCTTCTAGAAGCAAAGCATTTAAATGTCTGATCAAATCATCTAACAAAATAGTAGAAAGTGCAAATGTGAAAATTGATGAATTTGCAGAAAGAAATAATGAAGGAAAATCCAAAGAACCAGAAGATTATGAAGGATTTGTCTATGTGCAACCGAGAAGTCCTACCGAGATAACTATTGAAGAAAATGAAGGAAATATCCAGTTACCAAGTGATGAAGAAGATCATACAGAGCCTACCAAGCCTGTATTAGCCAAGTATGTCAAAATGCATCATGCACCAAGTTAGATTATAGGAGATAAGGATGATCCAGTGATGACAAGGAACAAACTGAGATAGAACACATGTTTGATATCTGAATTTGAACCAAGAATAGTGAAAGAGGCATTTAATAGTGAAGACTGGATAAATGCTATGACAAAAGAGATTGATCAAATCAAGAAGAATGACACATGGACACTGGTCCCAAGACTGAAGGACAAAAATGTAATCGGTACAAAGTGGATTTTCAGAAACAAGCTAAATGAAAAAGGTGAGGTCATTCAGAACAAAGCAAGACTAGTTTGTAAAGGTTATGCCCAAGAAGAAGGAATTGATTATGGTGAGACTTTTGCACCTGTGGCAAGACTTGAAGGAGTAAGAACATTGTTGGCATATGCTGCTTACAAGAATTTCAAGGTATATCAAATGGATATCAAATCTGCATTTATGAATGGTATATTAGAAGAAGAAGTTTTCATTGAACAACCTGAAGGATTTGTTGAAGACAATAATAAAGATCAGGTATGTAAGTTGAACAAAGCTTCATATGGTTTGAAACAAGAACCAAGAGCATGGTATGAAAGATTGCACTCTTATTTGATTAAGATTGGTTTTATAAGAACAAGTGAAAACAACAACATGTACATGAAGAATGATGAAAATAGAATAGTAATCTCAGCCATATTTGTCGATGATATTATCTTTAGTGGTAATGACTTTCTATGCAAGAACTTTGGAAATGAAATGAGTAAAGAATTTGCGATGTCATTAATCGGTGAGATAAAATATTTTATAGGTCTGCAAATACTGCAAATGAAAGATGAGATTTTCATTACCCAATCCAAGTACATAAAGGAAATCTTGAAGAAATTTGGAATGGAGGATTCAAAACCAGTAAGTACTCCTATGACTACCAACTGTAAACTATCAAAGAATGATGAATCTGCATCTGTTGATGAGACACTTTACCGATCTATAATTGGAAAGTTGCAATATGTTGTTCACAGCAGGCCAGATATAGCACATGTAGTGGGTATTGTTGCAAGATTTTTTGCAGATCCTAAGGAAACACACATGATGGCAATCAAAAGAATTTTCAGATACTTAAAAGGCACTAAAGATTATGGTTTAGTATATCAGAAAGGAAATAAGTTTGATTTAAAGGTTTATATTGATGCTGATTGGGCAGGCAACATTGATGACAGGAAAAGCACAAGTGGAGGAGCTTTCTTTTTAGGAGAAAGACAGTGAGTTGGCTTAGCAAGAAACAAGGATGTGTTTCTCAGTCAACAGCAGAAGCTGAATATGTTGTTGCAGCACTGAATTGTACCAACATTGCATGGATCAAACAATTGTTGGAAGGTATAAATGAGAAGGTTACCGAGCCAGTAACTATATTCTGTGATAGCACTAGTGCCATTAATATTTCAAAGAATCTTGTTATGCACTCTAAGACAAAGCACATATCTATCAAATATCATTATCTTAGAGAAGAAGCTCAAGAGAAGATAGTGGTGTTGGAATATGTAAGCACAAAGGAGCAAATAGCAGATATCTTCACCAAGCCACTACCAAAGGACACTTTTGAATATCTTGAAAGTAAGTTAGGGGTCCTACCCCTATCTTATACTCACTGACTGAGTTCAGTGAAAGCATCAATCCGATGACTCTATTGAAAATCTTTTGGGAGTTGATGTTGGAGTTATACACTTTAGAATGTTTTCTAAAAGTGTACTGGAATTAATAGAGGAATTATATAGGGAACAGGAATTGAAGACAAATGCTCTGACTGAAATTTAGTTGATATACAATAGCAAGAAATAACTTCTTACAAAAAGAAATTATGTTTTAGTTCTTTTCTTTTTGGCATTGTTGTCAAAGGGGGAGAAGACCTACCAAAGGGGGAGAAGACTAATATATGGGAGAAGATTGACAGAAGACTATAGATTGAAATAAAAACTGAACACAAAAGAGAAGTCTAATGTATGGGAGAGAGCATTTCAGCATTTTAGAATCACAGCAATTTGAATCTATTAAGGTCAAATCAATTGGTTTTTCCATCAATGCCAAAGGGGAAGATTGTTGGCAATATTGCATTATAACAGACAATCAAAGATTGTTGACATTTCAATAAGGATATTGAGAAGGTTGTTGATGATTATGGATATAACTGAATAAAGATGTTTTACTATCTTGATATTATTATTTTGTCATTGATGTCAAGAAATTGATTTTCTAATTCAGTATGATGTTGCCATATCTTGAGAAGTATGATATGAAGATTATATAGAAGTCGGTAAAAGACACATGAAAGAATATGATGAATAAGGTATTCAATGGGCAACTACTACCGAGTCAGACAATGATGAGATCATGATGTTTTAGATTGCTTTAACATCATACATATGTTTTAAAATGTAAAGGTTAATACTATACTATGTTATCAGGCAAAGAACCTAGTCGGTAAACCCTAAGGAACCTAGTCGGTAAACCCTAAGCTTATCGCTATCGGTTAATGAAGGCGGAATGTCTACCGAGTGAAGTTTAGTATTTACCGAGTTGTTACTGAGTTGTAACCGAGCTATAACAGAATGCATTAAATGTTTACCTGCGGTATTTAATGAAAGAAGCTGATGAGCTGGAGTGGATCAATGATTGGTAAGTCATGGAAGAAGTTTGTTAACAAATCTAAGGCAATGGAAAGTCGGCATGAAGATCTACAGCTCAGATTGAACCGCAATACCTCGGCACAAGTTCCAAGACTATTATGCAAGTTCCAAGGTAGGGTAAAACATTTTCAAATTGAAAGATGCATTGAACCTAGACAAGATTGAAGATCTGATGGCTATGATTGATCATGGGAAATGTGATCAAGGAGATTAAGCGGTTAGAAGATTGTTTATAAATAGGAAACTGTTGATAAACAATGTATGCGGGCAAGTGCATGCACAGGGATGCTACATAGTGATTACTGTGCACAGAAGCTTGAAGACCTATTAGAATAACAAAGTATAGAAGCCCAGCAAATAGACAAAATTAGTTCTATGTCTAGATTGTATTGAACAAATAGGAATCTGCTTTAGCATTTTAGATGTGAAGCTGCAGATATATTTTATTACTGTTATTTTGTGAAAGTGATAAAAAATCTCTTAACCGAGTGGACTTAACAGTCTTATATGTAAATCCTCTAGCAAGGTGACATTCTTATTTGAGTGTTTGAAATCCTTTAACAAGGTCACTTCTAATAAGGTGAAGATCCTAACAAATCTGACGGAAATCCCTTAATCGGGTCACATCTAGCAATGTGTTTGTAATCTTTAACAGGATTTTCTTTTAACCAAGCATACTCTAGAAGAGTATATTTCTTAGTGGGTCTGAAATCCCACAGTGGTTTTTCCCTATTTGGGTTTCCACGTTAAATCTGGTGTTATAAGGTTTATATTGTTCATATGCTTTTAAGTTTACATGTTTGACAGTTTTGGTTATATGACTGATATATGTTACCGAGGTTGAATCTGATGTTTTTATTGTTGATTAAGTTTGTATGATTCACCCCCCCCCTCATATCTTGTTGGCTATTGGATCTGTACTTATATTAAATATCAGAACTATCAGTCTTATGTATTATATATTATTTGTTTGGTCTAAGGCCAACATGTTTTGTAATTATGTAATTGGTTTATTGTCTGGTGGTTGACCTGATTGTTTATGGTCGAGGGTTTGTATATATGATGTAAGATTTCATTGTAGATCATGTGTGAAGATATGTAATGTGTGAATAATGTAATAGCATTCAGGTAGAGGATTTGGTCGATCATTGGAGATCGAATTGAGTTTATGTAAGAGGATTTAGTCCTCCAGTATTGAGCTTAACAAGAACTGTACTCAGGCATAGGAGATGTTATCTTTGCAGTTCAACACTTATTTCGGATTGTAGTCTGGATTTCTATGTAGTCAGTGAGGCTCCTTTTGTGATGAGTAGTGCACTTTAGGTTGTTAGCCTTTTTGCAAGTGTAGGCCCCTCAATTGTAATTCACATACTTACTACAGAAGTATTATCTGACTGTGGGTAGGCTTCCCACCATGGTTTTTCCCTTTATCGAGTTTTCCATGTATAAATCTTTGTGTCATGTGGATGGTACTTATTCTGTGATTATTGTTTATGCTTATTTGATTTCATTGCTATTCTGGATTTTGGTTTAAGCATTACGGTATTAATGTTTGGGGTTCCGGTATTAAAGTTTTAATTTCTGAAGGTTTTTATAATTTGTGACATCTGATTCACCCCCCCTCTCAGTTGTCTTCCAGTTATTTGAACTATCTAACAATTGGTATCCAAGCTTTGGTCCTCTCTGCAAAAAGCTTAACCGCTTAAGGAAGATCCTATGGTGACTAACAGTTCAAGTTCATCTAGTTCATATGGAGCTATCTTTCGAAGGGATATTCCTAGGCTTGATGGAACAAATTACACAGTATGAAATATTTGGATCGGGACTCGTCTGAGATGTCTTGGCAAGGATATTTATGAGATCACACAGAATGGTGTCACACCTTATAATCTGACATCTGGAAATCCTCCTCTGGCAAACCTAGATGAGGAGCTTGAGAATGATTGTAGAGAAAGAGAAGCCCTCTTGTGTGCACTTTCTGATCAGCAAATAATGGGATTGACTGGCAAAGTGAATATTGCTAAACTTGATGGTTATTGGGTGAGATGTGAAAACTTGAAGATGAAAGAACATGAAAGGATTACTGCTTTCATGGAAAGGGTAAATGAGATTGTTATGGGAATTCAATGTTGTGGTGGAACTCTTAGTGAAGATAAAATTGTTTCTAAAGTTTTGAGAGCCCTACCACTGGCTTACAAGATGAAGGCTACTGCTATTAATGAGTTGAGAACAATGGCTAATACATCTATCAACAGGGATACTTTGGTTGGGAAATTATCTTCTTTTGAGCTTGAAGAATTTGGACCTTCTAGAGCTGTGAAGTCCGAACCTTCTTTTCATGCATTTGCATCAGCAACCAGTAAGCAAGATTAGAAAGCTTTATATGCAAAGGAATTGGATGATATGAAGAGAGAAGATGATGAGTTTGAGCAACTTGAAGCACTATTTGCTAGAAGAGTAGCTAAAGGACTGATAGGAAGTAAGTATGAAGGAAAAGAACCTTTTAAATGTTTTACATGTAATAAGATTGGTGATTTTGTATCTATATGTCTTGAAAGGAATTCAAGCTTTGAAGAAAGAGTTAGAAGATCTTTTAAGCCTAACCCTAGATATCAGAACAAGTATAAGTATAGGCAAAACAAAGACAAATCATACTACATAGCGGATGAGGAAGGCATTACTGATTTTGATGATGAACCAGCAGAAGACTCTGCTAGTGGTTCTAGCAATGGGAAGGAATGGTTGTTCCTGGCTATCAAGGAAGATGTTCCGGCACTGGAAGAGAATGTACCTAAAGAGAAGGCACTTGCTGCTAAAATTGAAGACAAAGATGAATGGGTAATTGGTAGTGGTTGTTCACATCATATGACTAGAGATAAAAGGAAATTTCTATCTTTGTAAGAATTTGATGGTGGTCTGGTTAGATATGGAGATGACAAAGCATGTATGATCAAAGGAAAAGGAACTATATCATTGGATGGTTAGAACAATACTGATAGTGTTTATTATGTTGAAGGTTTAAGGCATAATCTTTTGAGTGTAGGACAATTGGTGGATAAGGGATTTCAATTATAGTTTAAGGATGGAAAATGCAAAATCATTAACAAATCTGGTTTGGAGATTGCAACTGGTACACAAACAAAAGGTAATATATTTCTTTTAAATTTTGGTGAGAAGACATTTTTTATTACAAAAATTGATGAGAGTTGGCTATGGCATAAAAGGTTGTGTCATGTGAATTTTGATTTCATTGTGAAGATCAGTTCAACTAAGGCAGTTAGAGATATACCTAAGATTGTCAAGCCCTATAATCTAGTATGTAAAGAATGTCAAATGGGTAAATAGGTCAAAACCTCTTTTAGGAGTATATAAGATAAATCTAATAATGTTCTTGATCTTATTCATACTGATTTGTGTGGTCCTGCTAGACTTAAAAAAAATTTAAAGTGATAGATATTTTATGCTAATCTCATTGATGATTATTCTAGAATGATGTGGGTTACTTTTCTAAAGGAGAAATCTGAGGCATTTGAAAAGTTTAAAATATTTAAGGCTAAAGTGGAAACAGAGATAGGATTGAAGATTAAATGTTTGAGGTCAGATCATGGTGGAGAATTCACATTTGGTGAGTTTAATAACTTTGGTGAGAAGCATGGTATAAGGAGACAATTTTCTGCTCCTCGGACACCTCAGCAAAATGGAGTTGTGGAAAGGAAAAACAGAACTATCTTGGATGTTACTAGAACAATGATAATAGAAGCTAGTCTACCTCATATCTACTGGAGAGAAGCAGTGAGCACAATGGTTTATACATTCAACAGAGTACATATCAAAGAAGAAACCGGTAAGACGCCTTATGAATTATAGTTTGGCAATACACCTACAGTTAAGTATTTTAGAATCTTTGGTAGTAAATGTTATATCCAGAGAGATGATATCATTGGCAAATTTGATCCTAGATGTTTTGAAGGCATATTTCTTGGTTATTCTAATGAAATCAAGGCATATAGATGTTATAACAAGAGATTGCAGAGAATTGTGAAGAGTGTTAATGTCAAAGCGGAATAGAGGTCAAATCAGAGTTTATGAGAAGGAACCAGTGGTGGAAATGATTATATCTAAACCGGTCACACCTTTACCAGAACAAAGTGTTGAACTAGTTACTCCGACAGTATCAGAAAATTCTACAGTAACTGTGGGAAGAGGAACATAGAGTCAGAAGACTCCTAGGTATGTGAGATTGAATCATTCAGAAGATCAGATCATTGGGGATAAGAACAATGGAGTAATGATAAGAAGAAGACAGACAACTAATAAGGTATGTTTAATTTCACAAGTTGAACCGGTATCAGTAATCGAGGCATGTAAAGATGAATATTGGTTGAAAGCTATGGAAGAAGAATTAGATCAAATTGAGAAAAAGAACATATGGACTTTGGTTCCCCAACCTAAAAATAAGAATGTTATTAGAACTAAATGGGTTTTTAGGAATAAATTGAATGAGGGTGGTCAAGTTGTAAGGAATAAGGCTAGATTGGTTTGTAAAGGATATTCTCAGAAGGAAGGAATTGATTATGGAGAGACTTTTGTACATGTAGCTAGGATTGAAGTTGTAAGATTATTTATTGCCTATGTTGCTCATTAAAACTACAAGGTTTATCAGATGGATGTTAAGTGTGCATTTTTTAATGGGGATCTTGATGAGGAAGTTTATATTGAGCAACCTGATGGTTTTTCACTATCAAATGATACAAACATGGTTTGCAGGTTAAGGAAAGCTTTATATGGATTGAAACAAGCACCTAGAACCTGGTATGCAAGGTTTGATAAATATCTTTTGAAGCTTGGTTTCACTAAAGGTAATGCTGACAGTAATTTATATTATAAAATCACTAGTGATGATATACTAATTATTGAAGTATTTGTTGATGATATTATTTTTGGAGGTGAAGATAAGTTATGCATGAAATTTTCTAAGAATATGGAGAAATAATTTGAAATGTCTATGATTGGGGAAATGAATTTTTTCTTAGGTTTGTAGATTACTCAAACTG
Source organism: Cryptomeria japonica (assembly GCF_030272615.1). Lineage (NCBI taxonomy): Eukaryota > Viridiplantae > Streptophyta > Pinopsida > Cupressales > Cupressaceae > Cryptomeria > Cryptomeria japonica. The sequence goes on along the minus strand of NC_081413.1, from coordinate 56,279,333 downwards.
ATAAAGGTATTTTCATCTGTTAAACTAAGTATACTAGGGAATTGTTGAAGAAATTTGGTATGGGAGATTCTAGACTAGTAAGTGTTAGGACTCGGAGGCAACTGAGAGGGGGAGGGGGGGTGAATTAGTTGTCTATTAATTTCAACCCAAATATAACTTAACCAAACTTAGTGCATAATACCGGTAAACCAAACTTAATGTCGGTTGACAGTTTAACAGTTAATAACAGTATCGATAAAGTTTAGTGCCTGAAATAGAAAGACAAATAACATCCACAACACATAATACAAATATTTGTACGTGGAAACCTTGTAAGGGGAAAAACCACGGTGGGAAACCTTACCCACAATCAGATGATACTACTGCAAATAGTATGTGTGTACAAATGGGGTCTACACATGCAAAAAGGCCAACTGCCTAGAGCTCACTGCTCAATCACAAAATGGGAGTCACATTGACTATAATTGGATGGTTAAATTCACTGATAATGTACTACTCAAAATAGCATCTTCATATGCTGGATTCAGTACCGGTTAAGCTTTGATTGTCTTCTTCATACCTTCCTTGAATCTTCAAATGATGTCTGCATGTATAGCTCTTTTTATATTCACATATACCTTATTACATTCCCTTTCACACCACCTTCATAATCTCACAAATGAGATCTTACATATATACCAAAACCTAAGACCAAATGTGTAGATCGGATCACTAAGAATATTACAATTAAATCAATTACAAATGAATCAATATACGATGCATCATGTCGGCTCAATGCATTTACAATAATAACAAATCATCTTCATAACATGTCGTGCTGATCTAGAATAGATAACGCTTGTCGGTACATAACCTAGACCTATTTGCTGGTAATAGCAAATATACAAACTCGATTAGACCAATAACCAAATCACTAAAACCAAGTGTCCAAACAATGTCTTCAACCTAACCAAGTAATCTCCAGATGATAACAGATCATCCTCAGTGTCGGTGAACAATATAACCTGTTAGTGAACCAAATACCGGTGACTATGCATAAGTCACTGAACATGCCGGTGAACATAACCAAAGATCTTCAATGCTGATAAATGTTCACAAGTGTTGACATCAATGACAAAACCAATGCAACACATCCATAATACCAAAAATCTCCCCCTTTGGCATTGATGGCAACACAAGATGGAAAAACCATTTAAGTGCCAAAGCATAAATGCCAAAAACCAAAAACCAACAATCTCCCAAAGAGATCAATTACTAGAAATCAAAATACATAGTATTTCTCCCCCTAGGAATAATCTCTCCCCAAAAGATAATGTTTTTTTCCATAGATATCTCTCCCCCTTTGACATCAAATGCCAAAGCAATACAAAACCAAATTTATCCAATCTACTTCTCCTGAGAAGTAGCTCTCCTTCATCAAAGCCAGAAAAAGTTTTCTTTGTTAATTCTGTCGGTCTGATGCCATGTTCCAACTATCTAAGTTTCTATCGGTGAAGGTATAACTCTAAGCTTCTTTCTTAGATATTCAAAAGTTTCCTTAGGAAAAGGCTTAGTAAAGATATCTGCAATCTGTTCTTTAGTATTCACATAAACCAATTTCACTTCTTTTGCTTCAACATTCTCTTTCAGAAAATTGAATTGGATAGAAACATGTTTAGTTTTAGAGTGAAATACCGGATTCTTTGATATATCAATTGCTGCCATATTATCACAGTAAATGATTATAGGTTCTTTGCATTTTACCTTTATGTCCTTCAACATTTTCTTAATCCATAATACCTGTGTACAATTAGTTGATGTTGCAACATATTCTAATTCTGTTGTTGATAGTGATGTACAACTTTGTTTCTTTCTCAACCATGAAATTAATCTTCTACCAAGAAAGAATGCTCCATCAATGGTGCTCATTTTGTCATCTACATCTCCTACCCAATTTGCATCTGTTTATGCACATAAATCAAAATTTTCATCTTTAGGATACCATAAACCAAGATTTGGTGTGCCTTGTAGGTACCGAAAAATCCTTTTCACTGTTGATTCATGATTTTCCTTAGGATTACTCTAAAATCTTGAAACAATACATACTACATTCATAATATCAGGTCTCGTTTGTGTCAAATACAGTAAACCTCCAATCATAGACTTATATCTTGTCGGATTAACAGGTGTTGATTCATCCTTCAATGATAGTTTATCAGTTGTAGTCATAGGAGTACTTACCAATTTAGATTTTTCCATACCAAATTTCTTTAGTAGTTCTTTCAAGTACTTTGATTGATTTATGAATATACCTTTATCAACCTATGAAATCTACAATCCTAAAAGGAATTTTTTCTCCCCAATCATAGACATTTCAAATTCTTCTTGCATCTTATTAGAAAAGTCTTTACACAATCCTTCTTCTCCTCCAAAAATGATGTCATCAACAAAAACTTTAATAACCAAGATGTCATCATTAGTCACTTTGTAATATAAGTTGTTGTCAGCATTACCTTTAGTGTAACCAAGCTTCAAAAGATATTTGTCCAATCTAGCATACCAAGCTCTAGGAGCTTGCTTCAATCCATATAAAGCTTTTCTTAACCTACAAACCATATCTTTGTCATCTATCAAAGAAAATCTATCAGGTTGTTCAATGTAAACTTCCTCTTCAAGATCACCATTTAGAAATGCACATTTAACACCCATTCGATATACTTTATAGTTCATGTGTGCTACAAAAGATAAGAATAATCTGACTGCCTTAATTCTAGCCACCGGTGCAAAGGTTTCATTGTAATCAATTCCTTCTTTCTGTGAATATCCCTTACACACTAATCTTGCTTTTTTTCTGATTACATTTACCATCTTCATTAAGTTTATTTCTGAATACCCATTTAGTTCTAATTACATTTTTGTTTTTAGGTCGTGGAACCAATGTCCATGTCTTATTCTTTTCAATTTGTTCTAATTCATCTTCCATAGCTTTAATCCAATGTTTATCTTCACATGTCTCATTAATAGTTGTTGGTACAATTTGAGAAATTAGACACACCTCTTCATTTGTCAGTCTTCCTCTTGTCCTAACACCTTGATACTTATTCCCAATTATCTGACTTTCAGAGTGATTCAATCTTACATACCTGGGTGTATTCAATTATTGTTGTTCTTCAGTCACTATAGAATTCTCAGATGATGCCACTGTGACTGGATCAACATTCTGTACCGGTGTACTCATTGTAGGTTCATTTGTGATTATCTCAATTGCCGGTTCAGAGTCCATAAACCTTGAATTACCTTTAAACTGTTCATCAATCTTCACATTTTCACTCTCAATGATTTGTTGCAATCTCTTACTAAAAAATCTATATGACTTGCTCTTAGATGAATAACCAAGAAATATTCCTTCATCACTTCTAGGATCAAATTTTCCAATATAATCATCTCTCTTAATATAACATTTGCTTCCAAATATTCTGAAATATTTAAGAGTAGGAGTATTACCAAACCATAATTCATGAGGGGTCTTACCGGTTTCACCTTTAATGTGAACTCTGTTGAATGTGTAAACAGTTGTATTAACTGCTTCTCTCCAATACACATGAGGTAGGTTTGCTTCTGAAATCATGGTTCTAGCTACATCCAAAATAGTTATGTTCTTCCTTTCCACAACTCCATTTTGTTGGGGTGTTCGAGGTGTTGATAATTGTCTTATGATTCCATTCACTTCACAGAATGTATTAAATTCCTTAGATGTGAATTCACCTCCTTGATCTGATCTCAAACATTTGATTTTCTTACCGGTTTCATTATCTACCATTACCTTGAACAGTTTGAATTTCCCAAAGGCTTCTGATTTCTCCCTGAGAAAAGTGAATAATCATCAATGATTAGTTTAAAATATCTATCTCCTTGTAAACTTCTAGTTCTTGCTGGACCACATAAATCAGTATGAATTATGTCAAGAACATTATTAGATTTTTCTAGAATACTTTTGAAAGTTGCTCTAACTTGCTTTCCAAATTGACATTCCTTACATACCAGATTGTGAGGTTTAACAATCTTAGGTAAATCCCTTACTGCCTTAGTTGTACTGATTTTCACAATGCAATCAAAATCTACATGACAAAGTCTTTTATGCCATATCAAACTTTCATCAATATGTGCAATCAAGCATGTCTTCTCATTATTATTCAAATGAAAGATATTACCTCTAGTCTGATTACCGGTTGCAATTTCCAAACCAGTTCTATTCATGATTTTGCATTTACCATTCTTGAATTGTAGCTGAAATCCTTTTTCAACTAATTGACCAACACTCAAAAGATTATGCTTCAAACCTTCAACATAATAAACGTTGTCAGTATTGTGTTTACCATCAAAAGATATAGTGCCTTTTCCTCTGATCAAACAAGATTTATCATCCCCAAATCTTACTAGACCTCCATTGTACTCCTAAAAGGTTAAGAATTTACTTTTATCACTAGTCATGTGATGTGAACATCTGGAATCAATGATCCATTCATCCTTTTCTTCAATTTGAGATGTCAAGACCTACTCTACCAGTTGAATAGTAGGTGTCAATTGATCTTCTGTTATTGTAACAAAATCCCATCCATTGTCTATCGGTTCCTCATCAGAATCATCAGTAACTCCTCCATCAGCACAGTAACATGATTTGTCTCTATTCTTCTTAAATCTGTATCTCTGATATTCAAGGTTAGGCTTATATGTTCTTTTAGCTTCTTCTTTCAATCTTGCATGTCTATCAGGACACCTAGATGCCATATGACCAATTTTATTGCAATTAAAACATTTAAATGGTGCTTTACCTTCATACTTACTTCCAACTGGACCTTTAGGTATTTTCCTTGCAAATAGTACTTCAAGCTCTTCAAGTTATTCATTCTCTCTTCTGATTTCTTCAAGTTCTCTAGCATAGAGTGCTTTCCAATCAAATTTTTCAGATGATGATGATGATGATGTTGTAGATGATGAAGCTTTGAAAGTCAAATCTATCTTAATTGTAGCAATAGGACCAAATTCCTCAAGTTCAAAAGACGAAATTTTTCCAACCAAAGTATCTCTAGATACTGATGTATTAGGCATTGTTCTCAATTCATTAATAGCAGTTACTTTCATTTTGTATGCCGGTGGAATTGCTCTTAAAACTTTAAAAACAATTTCATCTTCACTTAAGGATCCTCCACAACATTGTATACCCAAAACAATTTCATTAACTCTTTCTATAAAAGCAGAAATCCTTTCATCTTCTTCCATTTTCAGATTTTCATACCTGGCCCGGAAGCATTCCAGTATTGCAATTTTGATAGTGGTATCACCTTCATTCAATTTCTCCAATTTATCCCGAATATATTTAGCAATAGATCGTTCTAATAATCCCATGATTTGTTCATCTGACAATGTGCTCAAAAGTGCTTCTCTTGCTTTGCAATCATTCTCCTGATCTTTAGCCAAGGTTGGCGGATTAGGGTGACTCTGTGTAGGACCAACATAGCCATTCTTTGTAACATCCCATATGTATTTTCCAATGCAATTCAGATGTGTCTCCATTCTGATCTTCCATATACCATAGTTAGTTCCATCAAGTTTTGGACTATCCTTCCTGAAATAGTTAGTTTCCATAGAATCTCCTCAAGTTGTTAAACTTCTGCAAAATGAGGACTTAGCTCTGATACAAATTGTTAGGACCCAGAGGGAACTGAGAGGGGGGGGTGAATTAGTTGTCTATTAATTTCAACCCAAATATAACTTAACCAAACTTAGTGCATAATACCGGTAAACCAAACTTAATGACGATTGATAGTTTAACGGTTAATAACAGTACCGGTAAAGTTTAATGCATGAAACAGAAAGATAAATAAAATCCACAATACATAACACAGATATTTGTATGTGGAAACCTTGTAAGGGGAAAAACCATGATGGGAAACCTTACCCACAATCAGATGATACTATTGCAGATAGTATGTGTGTACAAATGGGGTCTGCACATGTAGAAAGGCTGACTGCCTAGAGCTCACTGCTCAATCACAAAATGGGAGTCACACTAACTACAATTGGATGGTTAAATCCAATGATAATGTACTGCTTAAAATAGCATCTTCATATGCTGGATTTAGTACTGGTTAAGCTCTAATTGTCTTCTTCATACCTTCCTTGAATCTTCAAATAATGTTTGCGTGTATAACTCTGCTTATATTCGCATATACCTTATTACATTCCCTTTCACACCTTCTTCATAATCTCACAAATGAGATCTTACATATATACCAAAACCTAAGACCAAATATGTAAGTCAGCTCACTAAGAATATTACAAATAAATCAATATGTGATGCATCATGTCGGCTCAATGCATTTACAATAATAACAAATCATCTTCATAACGTGTCGTGCTGATCTGGAATAGATAACGCTTGCCGGTCCATAACCTAGACCTATTTGTCGATAACAGCAAATATACAAACTCGATTAGACCAATAACCAAATCACCAAAACCAAGTGTCCAAACAATGTCTTCGACATAACCAAGTAATCTCCAGATGATAGCAAATCATCCTCAGTGCCGGTGAATAATATAACATGTCGATAAACCAGATACCAGTGATTGTGCATAAGTCATTGAACATGTCGGTGAACATAACCAAAGATCTTCAATGTTGATAAGTGTTGACAAGTGTTGACATCAATGAAAAAACCAATGCAACACATCCATAATACCAACAATAAGTACTCCTATGGTTACTAGTGAGAAATTGACAAGAAAATATGTTTGTACACCGGTAAATCCTACAAGATACAAATCTATGATTGGAGGTTTGCTTTATTTGACTCAGACTAGGTCTGACATAATGAATGTTGTTTGTATTGTATCAAGATTTCACAGTGATCCTATAGAAAATCATGATAGTGCGGTGAAAAGGATTTTTAGATACTTGCAAGGTACAACTGAATATGGTTTATGGTACCCTAAAAATGATGACTTTACATTATGTGCATATACAGATTTTGATTGGGATGGAGATTTTAATGACCAGAAGAGCACATCTGATGGAACTTTCTTTCTTTGAAATAAACTTGTTTCATGGATCAGTAAGAAACAATCATGTACTTCTTTATCTACTATTGAAGTTGAGTGTGTTGTTGTTGCTACTAATTGTACACAAGTTCTATGGATGAAGCAAATGTTGAAGGATATAAAGGTGGATTGTAATGAACCGATAGTTATTCAGTGTGATAACTCTGCTGCTATTCATATATCAAAGAATCTGGTATTTCATTCTAAGACAATGCATATATCTATCAAGTACAACTTTTTGAAGGAAAAGGTGGAAGCAAATGAAGTTAGACTAGTTTATGTGAACACTAAAGAGAAGATTGCAAATATCTTCACTAAACCTTTGCCTAACGAATCATTTGAGTACTTCAGAGACAGATTGGGAGTTTCTGCCCCTCCAGTAGAGACTTAATTAATGCAGTTTGGCATCAGTCTGGTATGCATTATCAAGAATATTTTTAATTTTAGCACTGATGTGGGGATGCTACCTCTCAAGGGGAGTAGTTAGCTTTGTGATTCAATGGTTTATGTTTTTGCTTTGATATATTTGTCAAATTTTTGGCATTGATGTCAAAGGGGGAGAGATATTGATGTGAAAAAGAAAAACTTAAGGAGTTGTATACATTAGGGGGAGAGATACATGTATGATTTAGAGCTTTGCAGAGATATCATTCATAGAGGGAGTTTGGTCTTTATTTCAAAACTTCATTGCTATATCTTTGAGTGGGAGATTGTTCGTTGTCCTCCATTGAGGGAGACTTGTTTGGCATTTCTTGGTACTTAGATGTTTTTCACATCTAGTGTTGCTATCAATGTCAAAGGGGGAGATTGTTGGCCATTTGGATGAATTGATTATGTGTTGCATTCATGGTTTGTCATTGATGTCAACACTAGCTGTTTGGATGTTTTACCAGCACCCTTATGGTCCCAGTAGGCTGAGTAGTTTCTGGTTGGTTTAAATCTAGCATGTTCTGGTAGGATTTGATATGATTAGGTTATGGAATTGGCTTATTCAAGATATTCATGTTCATATTCAGTCGGTTGGTTTTGGTCTGGTGATCGAATGCTATCTTGTTTGCTTGGAAGCTTGGCTTGTGGTTCCGGCGAGGGTTTCACCGGCAGAGCTTTTGATGAAGATCTTTGGTGTTATGCATAAGTGGTGTTGGTGCAGTTTCTAGTGGAGTTTCAGGATGTTGTTGGTGATCATATTCAAGACTTGGTGGATGGATATCATTGCTTCAGCATGTGGACCTATATTGGGTCCCTATTGATCTAGGTTATGGACCAGTTTAATGAAACGTGTGGATTGGACCTCTCAATGTGTTTCTGGGATGTCGTATGTGTTGGATATTATTTGTTTGGTCTAATGTCGACATATTTTGTAATTATGTAATTGGTTTATTGTCTGGTGGCCGACCTAATTTTTTATGGTCAAGGATTTGTATATATATGATTTAAGATCTCATTGTAGATCATGTATGAGGATATGTAATGTGCGAATAATGTAATATCATTCAGGCAAAGGATTTGGTCGATCATTGGAGATCGAATTGGGTTTATGAAAGAGGATCTAGTCCTCTGGTATTGAGCTTAACTGGAACTGTACTCAGGCATTGAAGATGTCATCTTTGCATTTCAATACTTCTTCTAGATTGAAGTCTGGATTTCTATGTAGTCAATGAGGCTCCTTTTGTGATGAGCAGTGTGCTCTAGGTTGTTGGTCTTCCTGCAAGTGCAGGCCCCTCAATTGTAATTCACATACTTACTGCAGAAGTATTATCTTGGTGTCATGTGGATGGTATTTATTATGTGATTATTGTTTATGCTTAATTGAGTTAACTGCTATTTTGGTATTTGGTTTAAGCATTCTGGTATTAATGTTTTGGGTTCCGATATTAAAGTTTTAATTGCTTATGGTTCCGGTAATCTATGACAACTGATTCACCCCACCCCCCCCCTTCTCAGTTTTCTTCTGGTTATTTGAACTATCTAACAGATTCCACGATGATGTAATTCCCCTAGCTCTTATAAGGTATTCGACAAGTGGGAGAATGTTGGAAATTAAGGTTTCTCAACCATAGCAATTCCAGAATATGTATTTATTATTATTTTACATTTTCCTATGGTTACTTGACATTCATGTAATAAAATAGTTGTGCTCCAACATGAGGGTCATTGATTTTATTAGTTTGTATTTTTGACACATGTCAGTTCCTCAAAAATCAAGCTTTTTGTTATAAAAAATGTCCATCAAGTGGTATAACATGTAAGACCTATTTTTAGGGATGTTATGATGGATTTTATGATAACTTTAAGGGCTAAAAGTGGGGTGAATCATTTTGGACATGGTAATATGTTATTATGGCACACGTAAGAGCATCCTTACATTTGTTATTAATAGTCTATGATGCATGTAAGAGTATCTCCTATATTTGGGGGATTCTTATACAATTTGTAAGGTGTAATGTCATGTAAGAGGCTATGTTTGACATGTAAGGGTCATATAGAATTTTCCTATGATTTTTTATGAACCTTATTTTGGCCCATGGTACACAGATGCTACGGGATTGATGCGAGATTAAGGAAATGTTCTTGTATTGTAATCTCTTTGAACAGTAATACAAGTTTGCCCTCTTTTCTTGGTGGAGATTTTTCTTGAAAGGATTTTTCCATGTAATCATGGTGTTGTGTGTTATTGTTATGTGGTGTTATCTTTTGATGTTAAATCTGATTTCTTTCCTATGATAAATGCTATTATAGATTTGATTTATAGTTTGATTTTAAAGCTTCTATTATTGTTGTCCACCTCTTCTTTTCTAATAGTGTAATCATTCTCTAAGGTATTCTTATGAGTAAGACAATATTTAGTAGATGCACAAACCTCTCTCATTAATGTTTCATCTCTAGAGGGAAGGTTGTTGAAATGGAAATAAGGTATAGTGTCACTAGGAAAGATGGCCACAATATTATCCGCTAACACTAAATGATCCACATGGGAGAGGTACACTCTAGGAGAGGGATAAACATCACTCTTCAAAGCTTCATCCTTGAGAGGGAGATCTTTGAAAGAAATATCAATAATCTATTCTTGAACTAGAATTTCCTCATAGGTAGGGCTAATTTTAGAAGAGGAACAAGCATTATTTATTAATACTTCGCCTTTAGAAGGGAGATATAGTGCCCCTGCATGATTCGTCTTTCTCTTTTGTGCATCGATAGACTATATTGATATATCTTAGACTATCTTGTGATGCTTTTGATAGATGTTTATGGTTTTACTTGTGTTTTGGATGTTTCATTATTGATGATAGACATATCATATTTGCACTTGACATTATGATTTCATGTGGATAATGATATTCATAGAGTATTATGATGATGGACTCATATTTGATAATCTATATACACTTGTTATTCATGTGGGGTTTATATTTGCTATGGTAATTTGATGGTAGCCCACTATGTGCTAACCTTACTTCATCACTGTAATTGATGACTATGATAGTGCTTAGTTGTCATGATTGTCTTACTAGTGTATTCGTGATAGAGACGATATCATATCACTCATTGCGAGCATGATATAATGTTGTGATTCTTTTCACTCACTTCATCATTTATGATATATGTATATGGTGTTATACGTGTATTGGTGGTGACAGGTTTGCAGGTACCAAACATCGACTTCACTTGGCTTCACAAGTCTAGCAAGTTGATTGGAGGTGACATGAGATCCTATTCTACACTATAGGCTTAAGTTGATACCCTTGTCAATTAGTATTTTGTCTTGAGTAGTTGATTTAGCATCATGTGGTATGTTGTTCAACACTATGTTGGGTTGCATTGTGAGTTGTGATTATTTATTAAATTAATAATTAGTTGGTTCATATAGTTTATTAAGTATTAAAACAAATTGATGGATGACATTAATATTTTATATTAGTATTATTTTATGGTTTTATATTTTATCGGTGCCTTTTATTATTATTATTATTCGATGGTTTAATGTTTATTTGAATATATATTATTTGAGCCTTCGATTTATTGGATTTATTATTTATTGTTTATTTATTTATATATTCATTTATTTATTGTTGTGTTATTTATTGGTTATTTATTTATTTTATTTATTATCTCTTTCTATTTTATTTATTGATTAATGGGCTTATTATTATTTATTATTGTTTATTCTTTTAGCCATTCGTTTAATTATTATTTACCCTACCTACCCTATTTTATGATTGGTGGAGAGTTTTGAGTAATTTAAATAATATTATTTTCACCTTCATTTTGGGTATGGTAGGTGTGAAATATTATATTTAATTATTAGCCGACATATTACATAGTTTTAAATGAAGTTATATTTATATGACTTTCTGAGCATTGTTGGGGGTTTTGTTTTTGGCTGGAGATTATGTTCATTATTGTGAAATTCCTGATTTTTGCTTGGAGTTGAATTTGGAACTGAAGTTTGGATTTAGGATTGCACTTCATCAGATTTCATTGTCTATTTTCTGCTATTACCGGGTCGGAGGTTTTATCCTTCTTCGTATTTATTTTGAAAAGATTGTTTGCGAGAAATTTTGGGTTGCTAAGGAATTAAATAAATCAATTATAAATGTAATTATTGGGACTATTATATTCTTCGTTATAATTTCTAAGAAGGCTTGCTATGAATTTTTGGGTTGGGAGTTGCTTGTATTGTTCTGGTTCTATAGTGACTATTGTAGGAGTGACAAAACCCTATGTATGCATTGTGGTGTCGTGAATGCACTATTTAGTTTGTTAGATGTTTTGCATTGACTGTTGTAAGCACGACAAAACCCTCTGTATGTGTTGCGGTGTCGCGAACGTGTTGTTTAGCCTGTTAGATGTTCTGCAGTAATTGTTGTAGGCATGATAGAACCCTATGAATGTGTTGCAAAGTGTTGTAAATGAGTTGCTGATTTTGTATTGTTGTTTTGGTCTTTCTGAGTCTTTTTCGGATTTTTTATCGATCCAAAGGCTATCATTTTGGCTTTTTTTAAGTTCCTGAGATGTTCTAGGACTTATTATTCAATTGGAATTGATTATTTGTATTGCTTTGGTTTAAGTAAGATGAATCATACCTTGTTGTAACTCCTTGGGCTCATGTAGATTTGTGATTATGCCAATGTTTTGAGATTCTTTATTGGTATTTATGTTATTTATGGATTTTGCAAGATGGATGTGCCTTGCTAATGAATCATTGAGCTCTTGTTGGGTATATTTGATATTGAGGTTTTTGGATCTCATGTTGCCTATGAGGTTATGTTATTAGCATTTGATATGCATTTTTATTGATTATCATTGTTCAATTACCCTGGTTATCTAGTTATGTTGCATTCAAAGCCCTTGCTTGCATGTTGTCACCCTACGGTCTAAGTGCATGCTAAGGGGAGTGGGCTTGATTCAATGTTTCACAAGGTTGATCATCACAGGGTGCAAACTTTTGTGACAACATAAATTTATTTTAATTTATTGGTTGCAACTTGCATTGGGTATATTTAAATAAATATTGATTTATTTAAATGTCAAAAGGGTATTTAATTAAATGTGAATTTAATTAAATGTGAAAAAAAAGATTTAATTAAATAAATATGATTTATTTAATTAAAAGATAGAATTTGACTAAATGAATTAAATTAAATAAATTGAATAATTTATTTAATCAATAAAGGAAGGTGGTTAGGATTAATTAATTAAATATTAATTTAATTAATAGTCGAATTGTTAGTGAATTAAATAAACAATAAATATTTGTTTAATTTTGTAGTCAAAATTATGTGTCTACACTTTCTAGTGGGCAAGTGTGAAGCTACGAAGTTGTTGTGCCCATTAGATGACTTGAGATTAGTAATGTTTTTGTTTGTGGGTGTAATTAAACTACCATGCTTATTAAAGGAAGTGGGAGTGGAATTCACTTTCAAGGAGAAGGAAATGGAGATTAGTCACATTCAGTTTAAACAAGGAGCTCTTCCCTTATTGTCTTCATTGGCATATGTATTGGCATACGTAATTACCTAGATACTAGTATTAAATTTCATATAATTACCATCTTATGAACTTAGAAAATTAGCCATGTAAAATTCAGGAACCATGTAAAATTGAAGCTACACAAGGTAGAAAATAATGAAATTTTATTAAATATTTATTTTTTGTATGTCAAATACATACTAACAAAAGGTTGTATAAACATACAAAATTTCAAGTGATCATAGATACTAAATTTGAGTCTACAAATAGAGAAGATTCTAGCTATGCATAGACTCAAACCAACTAACAAAATGTACAAAAGTTGCACGTTTACAATAAATTGGTAGAATAATGGAGATTTATATATACAAAATTTTAGTTCTACATAGATACAAATTAGACAAGAATATTTATAAAAAAATGTGTTTTCAACATTTGGTAGAATCTGGGTCGTCAATATATAAAAAAATTAAGCTATACATAAGGACAAATTAACTAACAATATTTACAAAAAAAAAATGCATTCCCAACAAGTGGTACAATGAATAGATTATATGTCAATCAACCAATGATATGTAAACAAAAATTAAAATTATTCTACCCTTTCGTAGAATCAATTTGATTCAATGCTCCAACACACTAAATACTTGTAATTGTCTCAAATTCAATCTATCAAACATTGTGGATCAGCTCTAACCCTTGTAGTTCCAAGTATTTCTTGGTGGTCAGGTTCGTGAACTTTTCATAAATTCTTATTAAGTGGTTTACCACGATATTTAATCAACTAAATATTTTTTGCAACAACAAGCTTATAGTAATGAAGAATATTCTTATGTATGTCAAATGTTGGTATTATGGGCGTGTTGCATTAGTTTTGTCATTGATGTCAACACTTATCCTTCTGGAGATCTACATTGTTGATTTGGCACTATGGTTATATTGGTTTACTATTGAACCAACACATTGTGTCCACCAACAAGTTCAGTGACTTATGCACACTCACTAGTATATTGTTCACCGACAGGTTACATGGTTCACCGGCACTGATGATGACTTGTTATCATCTGGAGATCACTTGATTATGTTGAAGACATGGTTTGGATACTTGGTTTTGGTGTTTAGATTATTGGTCTAATCGGGTTGACATATTTGTTGTTACCGGCAGATTGGTCTAGGTTATGGACCAGTATACGTTATCTATTCCAGATCAGCACGACACGTTATGGAGATGATTTATTGATTGAATATTGTTGTAAATGTATTGAGCCAACATGATGCATCGCATCAAGACTTATTTGTAATTGATTTAATTGTAATATTCTTAGTGATCCGGTCTACACATTTGGTCTTAGGTTGTGTATATATGTAGGATCTCATTTGTGAGATAATATATAGGATATGGTTATGGTATGGTATTGTAACATGGTATGTGTCAATATTGAAGATCATATGAGCAAACCATAGAGAAGGTTCAAGGAAGGTTTGAAGGTGTTTATCAGAGCTTAACTGGTACTGAATCCAACATTGGAGATGCTATTTTGAGAAGTACATTATTCTAGGATTTAACCATCATACTGTAGTCATTGCGACTCCCATTTGAGTAGTGTGCTCTAGGCGGTTGGCCTTTCTACATGTGCAAACCCCATTTGTATACACATACTATCTGCAATAGTATCATCTGATTGTGGATAAGGTTTCCCATCGTGGTTTTTCCCCTTACAGGGTTTCCACATCAAAATCTCTGTGTTATGTGTTGTGGATGTTGTTTCTCTTTTTGTTTCATGCATTAAGTTTCACTGGTATTGATATTAACTGCTAATCTGTTAACCAACAATAAGCTTGGTTTACCGGTATTAAGTATTAAGTTTGATTAAGTTATAATTGGGTTGAACATAATCCTGTGACAGCAAAAGACCCTATTGTATAGTCAATACCCTCTCCATGTGGTAATCATTTTTTCTTTATACAACGACACAAAAAAATAATTTGTTTCTTCTTCATTATTCTCATCAATAATTACTGCATACACATTAATTGCATTTTATTGAATGAATAAACTAATTATAAAAACCATGTGAAATATAATAAAATGAGTTAAAAATTTAATTTCAGCTAATTAACAAATCACAATACTTGGTTGCACAAGGTCAGATACATGGTTAAATTCCATCAATACTTCCAGTCGGTTCAAATGTAATGCCTGTGGAACTTGATATGTGTCAATGGGAACTAAAGCTCTACAAGACTATTCATCATCCCACACTTTTCATTCATTTTCTTCCCATACAATTCCTTACTTTCTTATATTGTGAAGTGGTGCCTTGTGTATCTTGGTTGTGGTTTATGTTTAGTTCTTATATCCCTAGCCTTTTTGTTTCTTGTTTCGGGCATTGTGTCTATCTCCAGCACGAGGTGTGGACCTCTGGGTTCCACATGGTCGAGTGGTAGTGTTTACCATCCATTGGGTTTTTAGAGTTCTTGTTTGTGCGTGGCTAGATGGATCTTACTTTGTGTTCTAGTGTTTTCACATTCAGATTCAAATTGTTCTACCATTGTAATGTATTTTTTTATGTATCTTCCAAAAGCAATGTAAAAGAATATGTAAAATTTATATTTGTACTTGTAGTTGAAAAGATATTTGAAATTGGATATTCTAAGTTGAAAGGAATTATAATAAGACTATTATAATACATACATTTGTATCAATGGATAACTTGTAAGTGGATGTACTCATGTAGATTATATGTATGTTTTTAATATTGATGAAAGTTATCATACGAATATTTCATTTCATGCTTTAAAATGAACTTAGCGTAGATCCTTATATGATGAGTTATAGGATTACAGAATGTTAGGAAGTGTTATTTAGTAATGATGTTAAGGAACCCTTAGAGGATTGTAAGGAGATATGATTAAGTCTTTCTCTAAACAATGTTATGATTCAATTATGTTATGTAATGTATTTACTTAGTGTTGCATTGAGTTATAAGATGTACTTTTTTTCCTTTTAATAAAATAAATTATTTTCTACGTGTTTGTGTTATTAGTTCTTATTACTTTGGGGTTCCCTAGCAGGGAATTTCTTGGGTTCAACTCCTCTTTGTTCTCTTGCTTAGTTAGACTTGTGAATTTTACCTTATTCATGTGCCTCGTTGGTTGTTAGGAAAGATGCCTCCTCAAGGTAGAGGTTGAGGGTGATGAAATCATCGTAACACTCAGCTAAATCCTCATTGGGACAATTCTCTCGAGGTTCACCAAGAAGATCCGCAACATGATCATCAAAGTGACATAGTGGAAGCATGGTGGATCTTCGCATTCTTCATGTAGGATACTTTGAAGTAGTGTTGGGAATTGATTGGTTGGATGTGAGCCTGATTAGGTGGATTTTTATATCCCTTTTTATTTCTCGCATTTATTTCCGACATAGGATGATGCCATTTGTAGATAGTACATGTAGGAGCGTACAGATAGTAGGGATTCAAAGATATTTCCCTACATATAACCTTAGCTATGTAGTTGAAAAACTGTATGCATCAAGGATGTCAAATATTTACTGTCACAGTGAATGACATAGATGAGGATGAGAGTCAGGAGGTATCCCTTGACAATCATCATATTGTATGAGAGTTTGCGGATGTGTTTCCGAAGGAGATTCCAAGCATGCCACCCAAGTGTGACATTGATTTTTGGATTGATCTTGTACCTAGAGCTTTGCCCATTTCTAAGGAAATTTATTGAATGACCACTCAGGAGTTGAGTGAACTTCACATATAGTTGGTGGAGTTCTTGGCTAAGAGGTTCATTCATCCTAGTGTTTACCCATGGGGAGCACCTGTTATTTTTGTAAAGAAGGATGGATCCTTTCGTTTGTGCATTGATTACCGACAGTTGAGTAAGGTGACGATGAAGAACCAATATCCTTTACCAAGGATAGATGATCTTTTTTATCAAATCAAGGGAGCTAAGCTGCCTGTTTTCAAATATTGATGTTAAGTTAGGGTATCATCAACTCTGTATTCATGATGATGACATTCATCAAACAACTTTTTGTACCTGTTATGGACACTATGAGTTCACAGTTGTTCCATTTGGTTTGACTAATGCTCCATCAATTTTCATGAGTTTGATGAACGAGCTATTCCACAAATACCTTGACCGATTTGTTCTAGTTTTTCTTGATGATATTTTGATTTATTCAAGAACTATGGAGGAACACGAGGTGCCCTTGTATCAGGAATTGTAGTGTCTTCGTTATAATCAATTGTATGCCAATTTGGCAAAGTATGATTTTTTCTAGACAAAAGTGAAGTATCTTGCTCATGTTATCTATGGTGACGGTATTGCAGTGGATCCTTCTAAGATTCAGGTTGTTGTGGAGTGACCAAAACCTACTAATGTGTTAGAGGTTCATGGTTTCATGGGTTTGGTTAGATATTATAGACGCTTTGCGAAGGAATTTTTGAGGATATCTCATCCTATTACTTCTCTTTAGAGGAAATGGAAGAAGTTCATGTGGATGTAGCAATGTGAAAAAGAATTTTAGACTCTTAAGGAAGGGTTTACTAGCGCTACTATTTTGGCGGTTCCTAATGCAACAAGTGATTTTGTGGTTTGTACTGATGCATCTTTGGAGGGTATAGGGGCAGATCTTATGCAGTATGGACATATGATATCCTATGAGTCTCACCAACTCAAGGATCATGAGTTGAACTACACCATCCATGATCCGGAGTAAGCGGCGGTTCTTCATGCTCTTGTGCGTTGGAGATATTTTATTTTGGGTCATCAGATTGAGTTGCACATTGATCATAGTAGTTTGCATTAGTTCTTCACTGAGCTAAACCTGAATGCTAAGCAACAACCTTGGATGGAGTTCCTATGCAAGTGTGATGTTGACGTTCATTATATTCAAGGAAAGGAGAATGTGATAGCAGATGCCTTGAGTAGGAGGAGACATCAGATATCTTTGTTGACTCAAGTGGAGTTGATTTGTGAAGTAGGATTTTTGAGGAACTTCCTTTGGATTCTTTGTACAAGAAAGTGAAAGAAGAATTAGAGTTGGAGCAACCTTTAGAGGGTAGATATGTGGGTTGTTCGATGGAGATAGATGGTCTTTTGTGAAATCTTGGACGTATTTATATTTTTCCCACAAAGGGTCTTAATACTTTAATTATGGCGAAGGCTCATCATGCACTCCATTTTGCACACCCCAGTATGAAAACGATGCACATGGATCTCAAACAGTTGTATCATCGGTTCAACATGAAGCGAGATAATCCAGATTTTGTAGCTAGATGTTTCAAGTGTCAGAGGGTGAAAGCAGAGCATCAGCATCCCATAGGACTTTTGCAGTCTAATATTATTCCAACATGGAAATGGGACATTATATCTATAGATTTCATTGTTGGATTACCAATCTCTTCACGTAGAGGTGATGCCATTATGATCACCGAAGATAGTTTGACTAAAGTGGCACACTTTTCTCCTATGAGATCATCCTATATAGTGGCTTTTGTATCACAGATGTTTATGATGAACATTATGTGATTGCATGGGATTCCTCACATGATCACATCAGGGCCCTAAATGACTGCCAGGGTAACCAATAGGAAAGTAGATTAATAAGTAATAACATTAATAATAAAAATTTGGGTTGGGTTTTACACACTAATAAGATAATGTTTTATGCCCCACTCATGGCCTCATGTCCTCATCTAGACATAGGATGAGATTGTGAAGGCCTGTATGTCTAGAAAGGCATTCATTTGGAGAGGTGCTTGGAACTAGCATGATCATGAAATTTCATGTCTTTAAGAAAGGGTTTTACGGTTCGGCATGAGTTCTCCATGGGGGTTGGGGTCTAGAGTTAGGAGAGGATGAGACTACCAGGGTAACTCATGAGAGGCTATATGATGACACTTTCTCCTTATGTATCTTAGTATCTTATTGTGTAAACTTTTATGTGGAAACCTTTAGGAATCTTTTGTTAGTTCTTTGAAGATTTTTACTGTCATCCTTTCTCTAGTGAGCCTTTTTGAAAGTCTTTTGGGAGTTCTTTGGAAGATTTTGGTTGTTATTCTTATTTTGGAATTTTGAAGTCTTTTGAAAGCTTTTGGAAGTCTTTTGAAAGTTTTTTGAAAGGTTTTTGGAAGTTTCTTTGGATGTTTTTTTTGTTGTTATCTGTTAGAGTAATCTTTTATTAGCTAATAATTATTTATTTAATTATTAGTCTATTATACTCTTTTCTTAAGCTAAACTTAGGAATCTTATAATTCTTTAGGGTTTTCACCTTTAGGGTTTTGAGTATCCTTTTATAAGGATTCTCTTTTTGTATTTTCATAACAACTGTAATTATTGAATTGCATTCTTGTTGCACAATCAATATGACTCCTCTTTTCTGGATCTCTGAATTCTGGCATCCATAGCTTTTTTTGCTTCTCTCCTTCTATGACAGGTTTGCATGCAAGTGATCTTTGGGAGCTGTAGAGTTGATTTTTCCTCAACTCCTATATGGTATCAGAGCTCCAGATCTGCATTCCCATGTTCTCTTCATGAGATTTTTTGGGCCTTGTTCTTCATATCTGGGTATTCGGGGGTTTTGTGCAATCGTTTTTTTTTCATTTCTGGGGGTAGCTGATTTTTTGGTAAATTTTGGTGCCAAAAGGACCTCACAATTGGATTCAGAAGGTTGATTCCATGAATTTTGAAATATAATTTGCCTATTTTCAGTGACAAGGGCATCTAGAACATGATTTTTTATTGGCACATTTTTCAAAGCATGACAATCCGTACAGTTGTACCTACAAATGCATCAAAAAAAATTTGTCTATATATATATATATATATATATATATATATATATTAACCCTATTTATGCCCTAAAAGAGGGTTTTTTTTTCTTTTGGTCGTAACTTGGTCATACGGGGGCATTTTTCGACAACCTTATATCGTCAAAAAGCTCTTTCCGAGCTCTATCCAAATCTGGAGGTTTGAATTTTTTATTTTTCTTTTTTTATGGCATTTTTTGTTATCAAAGCCAGAAGTTCCTTTTTGCACTCCGGGAGACATAACTTGAGCATCTGAACTCCGTTTTTCAAAAACTTTATATCATTGGAAATTTTGTTCTGTGAACTTTCCAATCATATGAGTTTTCTTTCATTATTTTGCTCCAGGTATATTTTATTTAGGTTTTTTCTTTTCAGCACTCTAGTGAGTATCTTGGATGTTTCAGGTCCTAGGATTTCTTTCTTTGAGTAGGATGTCTCATCTTTGACTGTTCTTTCTATATTTCCAGTCTTTTGTCTCTTCTGATCATTGTAGCATTTTATTTATGCAAACGCACTAAGATAAAGTGCCACTATGCATTGTATACTTGAGATCTTGCACATCTTGTGCCTTATTGTACATGCACTACTTATAAAGTGTCATGGAGGAGTTGATGTTTGTCTTTGTTTTCCATCTACCTTTGTCACATGAGTTTTCCTTCCATGACATTAGCCTCATGATGTATGTCAAGTGAGTTTTCCTTCCATGACACTATGTACTTTCTCTGCACCTTCGATGTTCTTGATTCTTCATCATGCAATTCTTGTTGGTCATTCTTTTCAGTGTACCTATCCCTCTCCCTTTTTAGCACTATGGGGAGGTTTTTCATGTTGTTCTAATGCTTCCTTGGTTTGATTGATCATCTCTTCAGGCTTTAGTGTTTTATGCCATTTGTATCTTCGAGTTCAGTTGTTTGTCTTTGTTTTCCATCTGATTCGAGTAGTGTCATTTGAGGGCACTCATGCAGATTACAGTCTTTTCTACCTAGTCATGTTCTATTTTAGTGGAGGTTCTTTAGATCAGTAGTTACTCTTCAACAGTGTTTGTAGCTATTTCATGCTTCAGTGGTGTTCTTCATGCTCTTCTTTTTTGTTCCTATCTTCTGGAACACTCTTGTTTGGAGGCTTCTTAGTCCTTCACTTGAGCTTTCATCTCTTCTTGGAGAGGAGTTTTGTTCCCATGGGGTTTCCTCTTTTTTTTCTCCACTTTATAAAGATTTTTGTATACTTGGGAACCTCATCAGGCCTAGTTGTCGAGACCCATTGTTGCTTTCCTACATTTTTTTCATGTTTTTTAAGTCCTCAGTTATTTTTTAGCTACTCCCTAAGTTCATCTTAAGGGGGCTGTAAGAGTAATCTTTTATTAGCTAATAATTATTTATTTAATTATTAGTCTATTATACTCTATGCTTAAGCTAAACTTAGGAATCTTATAATTCTTTAGGTTTTTCACCTTTAGGGTTTCGAGTATCCTTTTATAAGGATTCTCTTTGTGTATTTTCATAACAACTATAATTATTGAATTGCATTCTTGTTGCACAATCAATATGACTCCTCTTTTCTGGATCTTTGAATTCTGGCCTCCATAGCTTCTTTTTTCTTCTCTCCTTCTGTGACAGGTTTGCATGCAGGTGATCTTTGGGAGCTGTAGAATTGATTTTTCCTCAACTCTTATATTATCCTCACTTTCTCATCTTGTGAAGTAGTCTCGTGTGTCCCTTGGTTGTGTTTTATGTTCAATTATTGTATCCTTAGCCTTCTTGCTTGTTTTTTGGGGCCTTATGTCTATCTCCAACACAAGGGGTGGACCTCTGGGTTCCACATGGTCGGGTGGTAGTGTTTACCATACATTAGGTTTTTGGAGTTCTTGTTCGTGCATGGCTAGATGGATCTTACTTTGTTTCCCAGTGTTTTCACATTCAAATTCAAATTGTTCTACCATTGTAATGTATTTGTTATGTATCTTCCAGAAATGATTTAAAAGAATATGTAAAATGTGTATTTGTACTTGTAGTTGAAAGGATATTTGTAATTGGATATACCAAGTGGAAAGGAATTGTACTGAGACTATTATCAAAGATGCATTTGTATCAATGGAAAACTTGTAAAGTGGATATACTCTTGTAGAGTATATGCATGTTCTTAATCTTGATGAAAGTTATCATAGGAATCTTTCATTTGGTGCTTTAAAACAAACTTAGCATAGATCTTTAAATGACGAGTTATAAGATTAATGAATGTTACAAAGTGTTGCTAATTAGTCTTCTAATTAGGGAACCCTTTGAGGATTGTGAGGAGATGTGATTAAGTCTTCTGATATGCATTGTTATAATTCATTTATAATATTTCCTTTGAGTTGTGTTGCATTGAATTATAAGATATATTTCCTTTTAAGAAAAGGAATATTTACAACATGTTTGGGTTATTAGTTGCTATTACTCTAGGGTTCCTTAGAGGGGCGTTACAGGAGACCCCCGCCAAACCATAAAGATCAACAAAAAGGTAAATCCGTAATACAATACCCACATTACTCCTTCATTGGGTGAGGGGAATTGAATGATGTCCCTTGAAGAAGACATTTGTGAGTGGTTGTACCAAGATGAGGAAGATGCACCACCAAATCAACTACCCTTTGACCTATACAGGAAAGGATTTACAATATTGTAAAGGCACACATTTGATGGCACTACTGGCCTCAAGGCACAACAACGAGTAATACAACCCATCCTTCCAACAAAAAATCCCAAAAATCAAGGATTGGGATATGAGCCAAAAGAAGGTGGTTCAAAAAGCCGATGTAACATACCATTGGTAGTGGGAACCACTGATACCCCATTGACTCCTTTTGAAGAAGTTAGTGCAACCACTAATCAGGGATCTAAAGAGGAGAGTGATGTTGAGACTGATGTTCATTATTACAAATGGGATTTCCTATATAGCTCTAACATATATATGCCAAATAAAACCTTACAGCCCTCCAACACCCAGTAATGACAAAATTACCTACAAAAACTAAGAAAGAGATCCTAATTCTATATAATGCAATCCCGACAACTATATGTGCACCCTGACCTCAACATCCACTTCTTTTTCCAACAACGAATGATGAAGCAATAATTGCATTCCTTGGAGTTTACGATGGACTACCATACGTGGATCATAAAGTCGGCTTCGCTATAGATCTTGATAGAGCAACTTATTTTGGGGAAGCTAGTCCATCTTCTAGTCAAGAAAGTCAGAATGAAAATCAAAAGAAAAAAATATAACAGGTCTCAGGGTGAAACCTGAAAGGCACCCTCTAACCGTTAAAAAAAAAGTAAAATAAAATGAGGTATTTGATGGTGTAAACCTCCCCAAGATGCCAGAGGATGGAAGAATGCATAGCTTACCCATTGATTAAGAGATTTCCTCAGTGCTAGTTTAACAATCACAAGAAGTAAATTTGAGGGATAATGAAAATGTAAGGAAGATCCATCTTGCAAAATTCCTATGGTCGGAAGAAAAAGAGAACTTTATCAATTTTTTCAAAGAGAGAAAAGTAAATTTTGACTGGTCCTATATAGACATGGCAAGTTTAAACCTATAATTGGTTCTTCATTATCTACCACTCCCTCGAGGAGTTAAACCATACAAACAGAAAGTAATAAAGATTCATCCTTAGATAGCCCTATTGGTTCAGGTTAAGTTGTAAAAGTTGCTTGATATGGGTTTCATCATAGCAATAGACTATGCTAAGTAGATTTCAAATCCAGTACCAGTAACCAAACAAAATGGGGCACCAATAACCAAACCAAATGGGGGCATTTGCATCTCCACCAACTTCAGATATTTCAATATGGTATGTCCTAAGGATGATATCCCGCTCCCCAATATCAACATGATTGTAAATCTCACAGTCAGGCATGAAATGCTCTAATTAATAGATGGCTTCTCAAGATATAATCAAATACAGATAGCCTCGGAAGATCAACACAAAAGTTATTTTGTGTGTCCATGCGGAACTTATTGCTCGAATGTAATGCCCTTCAGGCTCAAAAATGTTGGAGCAACTTATCAGAGAGTCACAACCACAATGTTTCATGACATAATACACATTATCATGGAAGACTTTGTGGATGATTTATAGCCCAAATCTACAACCAAAGAAAATCACCTTGTTATCCTTACTCGAATATTTTAAAGGCTAGAGCAATATAGTCTCGGCCTAAATCCCAAGAAATGTGTCTTCGATTTAACATCAGGAAATTTGTTTTGGTTCAAAGTATCAAATATAGGAATCGAGGTAGACCCGACTAAAGTAAAGGCTATAATTGAAATGCCTCTTCCCTCCAATTAAAAAATAATTGAGAATTCTACAAGGAAATTTGTAGTCCATCAAAAGATTTATCACTCAGTTAGCAAAAAAGTGGTAGCCTTTTCAACATCTTCTCAGAAAGAGAGTAACATTTAAATGGACAAAGCAATGTCAGAAAGCATTCCAATCATTAAAAGATTACTTGCTTGCGCCACTAGTACTAGTACTGCTGACACTAGGGAAGCCCAAAACCATACAAGGATAAGGTTGATAAGTATCTAAATGAAAGAAGGTTGTTGAGATCCATATCTTAGATTAGTGTCACGATTCTCATTAAATTTCTATCTATTCATGGAGTGTTTTCTAGAATATTTAATCAAGTAAATTATAGACCTAGAAAATTACTTTGAGTATGAATCCATAGAGCATTTACACCAAGATTTATATGCATCAAGTTGAATAGATATGCATCACTATGTTGGGACTCAATCTAAAAAGATAGGTTGTGTCAAGGGATGGAGTATATGTTTGTTGGTGTGAATAATATTTTGTACCTAGTAATTTCATCACCTATGTCCTAATTACACATGTTACTTAATTTTACTTAGAGACCATAAAGATATCTTCTCACTTTAAGTGGATACTTACTTAAGTGCATACATATATCACTTTTGCACCAAAAGTCGATAAGTTATCACTTTATACATCATATCATAAGATTAAGACACTTGTTATAATCTTATTCTATCATATGTCTCACTTTGGCCTATATAACCAAGCGTCTCTCATACATTGTGCATTGATTCATTCTATTTGTATTTTTATAGGAATACAATTTATTCTTGTCATATTGATTTTTTAATTTCATTGTGTTTTCCATTAGGCCTCTAGAGTTGGGTGTCTATGCCAAATTTTACATTGTATCAGATTAAGTTGATTTCCTTTGGATAATATTTCGGGAGATACTGAATGTAAATATTGTATTTTCTTGTAGCACTAAGTATGCTTTCGCAGGGGGAGGTCCTCTTATGACTTTCTATTGCGAGTTTATTTTGCGATATTTTTGCATTAAATCTGATGTCATCATTGCATTTAAAGTTCCTATGAAAATCATTTTGTCCTTTTGTTTCATCTTGGTTGGACATTGGAGGCCAAATCTACAAGCATTTGAATATTCAAGGTGGTTACTAGATTCAAGAGGTAGCTGCCACTTCGGATTATTTTTTTTTAAAATGACCTTTTTCATGATGCTCAAGAATTGTAAGAGGCAAATTTTGACTAGAAATTCATCCTTTTTCAATAAATTTGCTTCTAAGGCATAAAAAAATAACTTAGAGAGGTTGTATGGCCTCCCAAGCATAATAAAACAAAAAAATTATTTAGTATTTAGTATTTGATCAAAATTATTTACTTTGTAAAAGTTTGTTTAAATATGAAAAAAATTATTAAAGGTACCTGCATAGGCAAAGTACCCATGCATGCAGTAGAGTGTCTGCATAGATGAAGGTTGACTTATATTCAAAAAATAAAGGAGGCACAACTTTGTATTAGTTTGCAACTCTTAAATGCTTCATAACCCCTTGTATGGGGTATCAGTTGAGGCCCCACATGGCCCCCCACGTATTCATATTTTTAAAAAAAATTTAAAATAAAAATGTTCAATTAAAAATCTTAAAAGAATAATTTTCAAAAATAACAAAAAAAAAATCAATGAAAAAGCTATAATACATTCACTATGTTTGCTATCTTTTTTAGCAGGATGTCTAGATTTTCTAGATTTAGCATTTTCACTAAAAATAATACTCTTCAAATTTCGCATAGTATTAAACTAGCTGGTAGAATTCCACATTTGATAGCATCTCCAAAGGTGATATCACTTCCACCAAATTTAGCAGTAATGCAGTGTTGATGTCAACAATTTCTTGAAGATTTTTTTACCCCCTCTTTTAGCAGTTTTGTTTTTAGAGTCAATTTTCAAATGCCCATAACCCAAACTCAGTTTATCTTTTTTGTGAGCAATACTATTTTGTTTGGACTTGATGTTGGAAAATGCAGTCTAGCTGAAGAATGAAAACTAGAAACCATTTCCAAACTCTTTCATTAGAAACAACCAATTAGGCTCAACTCTAATCCTATAAGAGAGTTCAACACTGTGATTGATCTGTTCCCTTTCGAATTTTGATTGGATCTGATTAGATATGATTAAATTAATGATTCAAGAACCATGTTAAATGATGCAAAATTGACAATTTTAAACATAAACAAAAAGATACAGAAGTGAATGTCAACTAAAAAATAAAGATCTGAAAATAAGAATCTGAGAGGAACCTATCACAAAATTCTAAGCCTGGAAATGGCAAACTAGTGTGCTAGGCGCCATAGTACTGACAGGTGTCTTGCGACCTCGGAATTCTCCCCAATTCACACTCTTCAAAATTTAGCCAAAAAGTATCAGACAAGTGTGCTAATTCATATAGTCCATAAAGTTTTGCATGTTCAAATTTTTGAAATTTAGGTCTCAATTTGCACTCAACAAATTTTGCAACATTCTTTTGTTGGTCTATAACTTGCACACGGAGAAGAGGGAAAAATAGTTCTGATGTATAGGTGTTTGCCTAAGTCAAACCCTAGGTAAGTATTAACCTCCACTACAACTATGACTGATTAGAAAACAAAGCTTACTACTGATAGGACAGAGATCAAATCTAAAACGAAATGTTGCATTGACAAAGATTATAACTTTGCATTGATAATGGTAGTGATGCAATGCTCTTTAGATAACTCCTCCAAGTGTTGATGCATTTACATGATTAATCAAAATAAAATCCATCATCGCAACATGCTTGAAGATAACTTGTTGCATCTTGCTACTCCTTGTACTCATATCTACTCTTGAATGAAGGAATACTTGCTCTTGAATTTGAATGATAGAATTGCTAGATGATAAAATGAATTAGAGATGATGCTCTTATATAGGTTTCTCAAGGTAATATCATATTTAAGTTGACTATCAATGGTCGTATCAATTTATTGGTATTGGATCAAAAATGACAAGAATTGACATAATTACACATTCAAACTTAGGCCAATTTTGGAGGGACTATAGCACTAAGTGCCTTAGCCCACATGGACTATAATGCTAGGTGTCATAGTCCACAAATAAAAGGGAAAACTAAGGGTGATTCAAGAGTGCACAAGACTAGGACAATGGATCAAGACACTATTAGGTCCCGGAGACAACTAAGAGGGGGGGTGAATCAATTGTCAAATAAATTCAAACCAAAAACAACTTAACCAACCTTAATGCTTAATACTGGTAAACAAAAATTTATACCGGTAAACAGTTTATCAGTTCATTACAGTACTGGTAAATATTAATGCATGAAACAGAAATATAATAACATCCACAACACATAACACCAATATTTGTACGTGGAAACCCTGTAAGGGGAAAAACCACGGTGGGAAACCTTACCCACAATCAGATGATACTACTACATATAGTATGTGTATACAAATGGGGTCTGCACATGCAGAAAGGCCAAGCACCTAGAGGTCACTGCTCAAACACAAATAGGAGTCACACTGACTACAATTATATGGTTAAATCCAATAAGAATGTACTACTCAAAATAGCATCTTCATATGATGGATTCAGTACCGGTGTAGTTCTGATTATCTTTACAAATACCTTGCTTCACCTTCAAATGATGTCTGCATGTATAGCTCTGCATATTCTCGCATATACCTTCTTACAATTCCTTATCCCAATCGCATATCGATCTTACAAATAAGATCTTACATATATATCATAACCTAAGACCAATTTTAGTAGGTCGGCTCTAAAAGACATTACAATAAAATAATTACAAGTAAATCAATAGCCGATGTAATATTCGATTCAACATGTCAGCTTAATGCATTTACAATAACAAAAAAATTATCTCCAAAGCGTGTCGTGCTGATCTGGAATAGATAAGCCTGTCGGTGCATAACCTGGACCTATTTGCCGGTAACAACAAATATGCAAATACGAATATGCCAATGAAAAAATCTCCAAGACAAAGTGTCCAAATGATGTCTTCGACATAACCAAGTGTTTTCCATATCATTCCAAGTGCCGGTGAACATTATATCCTGTCGGTGTACCAGATACCGATGACTGTGCATAAGTCACTTGCTTGCCGGTGAACATTGCTGATCCTCCAAGGTGTTAGAGTTGATAAGTGTTGATAGGTGTTGACATCAATGACAAAACCATACCAAAAATCTCCCCCTTTGGCATTAATGGCAACACAAGATGGAAAAACCATCAAAGTGTCAAAAGAGAAATGCCAAATACCAAAAACCAATAACCTCTCAAAATTCAGATACAGAGAGTAATCAATCTCAAAGTAACAATCTCTCCCCCAATGAATAATCTCTCCCCAAAAGATAATGTATTTTTCCATAGATATCTCTCCCCCTTTGACATCAAATACCAAAGCCAATAC
Source organism: Cryptomeria japonica (assembly GCF_030272615.1). NCBI lineage: Eukaryota > Viridiplantae > Streptophyta > Pinopsida > Cupressales > Cupressaceae > Cryptomeria > Cryptomeria japonica. The sequence continues at coordinate 56,250,672 of NC_081413.1, read as the reverse complement.
AAAATCCAGGTTCAAATACAAAATACCAACCAATTCAGTATGCCAACTACTCCCCCTGAGAAGTAGCTCTCCTCATCAAAGGTGGAGTAAAAGATTTCTCTATTAATTATGCTGGTTGATGACAAGCGTCAACTGTCTAAGTCTCTACCGGTGGGGGTATGACCCCAAGCTGATCTCTAAGATATTCAAAGGTCTCTTTAGGCAGATGTTTAGTGAAAATATCTACAATCTACTCTTTAGTATTCACATAAACCAGTTTTACTTCTTTTGCTTCAACATTCTCTTTCAGAAAATTAAATTTGATAGAAACATGTGTGGTTTTAGAATGTAATACCAGATTCTTAGATATATCAATTGTTGTAGTTTTATCACAATAGATAGTTATAGGTTCCTTGCATTTTACCTTTATGTCCTTCAACATTTGCTTAAGCCATAATACCTATGTACAGTTAGTTGTTGCTGCAACATATTCTCATTCTGCTGTTGATAAAAATGTACAACTTTGTTTCTTACTCAACCAAGAAATTAATCTGCTTCCAAGAAAAAATGCTTCGTCGGTGGTGCTTTTTTTGTCATCCACATCTCTTGCCCAATTTGCATCTGTGTATGCACATAATTCAAAGTTTTCATCTCTAGGATACCATAAGCCAAGATTTGTAGTTCCTTGTAAGTACCGGAAAATCCTTTTTACTGTTGATTCATGATTTTCTCTAGGATTACTTGGAAATCTTGAAACAATACATACTACATTCATAATATCAGGTCTTGTTTGTGTCAAATATAGTAGGCCTCCTATCATAGACTTGTACCTAGTTGGATTAACAGGTGTAGATTCATCCCTTAGTGATAATTTATCATTTGTAGTCATAGGTGTGGTTACCGGTTTAGAGTTCTCCATTCCAAATTTCTTTAGTAACTCTTTCAAGTATTTGGATTGACTCAAGAATATACCTTTATCAGTCTATGAAATCTGCAACCCTAAAAAGAATTTTCTCTCCAATAATAGACATTTCGAATTTATGTTGCATTTCAATAGAAAAGTCTTTACATAATTCATCTTCTCCTCCAAAGATTATATCATCAACAAAAACTTCTATTACCAAGATGTCATCATTGGTCACTTTGTAGTATAAGTTGTTGTCAGCATTCCCTTTATAAAATCTAATCTTCAAGAGATATTTATCCAATCTCGCATACCAAGCTCTTGGAGCTTGCTTCAACCCATACAAAGCTTTCCTTAACCTGCAAACCATATCTTTGTTATCTGTCAAAGAAAATCCATCAGGTTGCTCAATGTAAACTTTTTCTTCAAGATCTCCATTCAAAAATGCATATTTAATATCCATTTGATATACTTTGTAGTTCTTGTGTGCTGCAAAAGCCAAGAATAATCTGACTGCCTCAATTCTAGCTACTGGTGCAAAGGTTTCATTATAATCAATTCCTTCTTTCTAAGAATATCGCGTACACACTAGTCTTGCTTTATTTCTAATTACCTTACCATCTTCATTAAGTTTGTTTCCGAATACCCATTTTGTTCCAATCACATTTTTGTCTTTAGGCCAGGGAACTAATGTCCATGTGCTATTTTTCTCAATTTGTTCTAGTTCCTCTTCCATAGCTTTAATCCAGTGTTTATCTTCACATGCCTCATTAATTGATGATGGTTCAATTTGAGAAATAAGACATACCTCTTCATTTGTCAGTCTTCCTCTTGTCATAACTCCTTGATACTTGTTCCCAATTATCTGATTTTCAGAGTGATTCAGTCTTACATACCGGGGTGTCTTTGTTTGTTGTTGCTCCTCAGTTATAGTGGAATCTTCAGATGATACCGATGTAACTAGATCTTCAATCTGTATCGGTGGATTCAATGTAGGTTCATTTGTCAGTATCTTTGTTGCCGTTTCAGAGTCTATATACCTTGAAGTTCCTCTAAACTGTTCATCAATCTTCACATTTATACTGTCAATAATTTTCTGCAATCTCTTGTTAAAACATCTATATGCCTTGCTCTTAGATGAATAACCAAGAAATATTCCTTCATCACTTCTAGGATCAAATTTGTCAATATACTCATCTCTTCTAATATAGCATTTACTTCCAAATATTCTGAAATATTTATGAATAGGAGTAATACAAAACCATAGTTCATGAGGGGTCTTACCGGTTTCTCCTTTGATGTGAACTTTGTTGAATGTGTAGACCGTTGTTCTTACTGCCTCTCTCCAATATACATGTGGTGGATTTTCTTCAGATAACATACTTCAAGCTGCATCCAAGATAGTTTTGTTTTTCCTTTCTACAACTCCATTCTATTTAGGTGTCCGAGGTGCTGATAATTTTCTTCTGATTCCATTCACTTCACAGAATGTATTAAATTCCTTAGTTGTGATTTCTCCTCCTTGATCTGATCTCAGACATTTGATTTTCTTACTAGTTTCATTCTCTACCATTGCTTTGAATAGTTTGAACTTTCCAAGTGCTTCTAATTTTTCTCTAAGAAAAGTAACCCAACACATTCTAGAATAGTCATCAATGATTAGCATGAAAAATATATCACCTTGTAGGCTTTTAGTTCTAGCTGGACCACATAAATAAGTATGAATTAGGTCAAGAGCATTATTTTATTTTTCTGGAATACTTTTAAAAGATGCTCTAATGTGTTTTCCAAATTGACATTCCTTACATACCGGATTGTGAGGTTTGACAATCTTAGGTAAATCTCTAACTACTTTATTAGTACTGATTTTTACCATGCAATCAAAATTTATATGACAAAGTCTCTTATGTCATAGCCAACTTTCATCAATATGTGCAATCAAGCATGTCATTTCACTGTTATTCAAATGAAAGATATTACCTCTAGTTTGATTACCGGTTGCAATTTCCAAACCAGTTTGGTTCATAATTTTGCATTTACCATTCTTGAATTGTAACTGAAATCCTTTTTCAACTAATTGACCAACACTCAAAAGATTATGCTTTAAACCTTCTACATATTAAACATTGTCAATATTATGTTTTCCATCAAGAGATATTGTACCTTTTCCTTTGATTAAACAAGCTTTGTCATCTCCAAATCTTACCAGACCTCCATTATATTCTTGAAAGTTCAAGAATTTACCTTTATCGCCACTCATGTGATGTGAACATCCTGAATCAATGATCCATTCATCCTTAACTTCAACTTTAGCTGCCAGGGCCTGTTCTACCGGTTGAATAGTAGGTGCTGGTTGATCTTCTATTATAGCAACAAAAACCCATCCATTGTCTGTCGGATCCTCGTCAGAATCATCAGTGACTCCTTCATCAATGAGATAACAAGATTTATCTTTATTCTTCTTAAATCTGTATCTCTGATATTCAGGGCTAGGCTTGTATTTTCTTTTGGCTTATTCTCTTAGTCTAGCATGTCTATCAAGGCATCTTGAAGCCATATAACCAATCTTATTATAGTTAAAGCATTTAAAGGTTGCTTTACCTTCATACTTACTTCCAACTGGACCTTTAGGCATTTTCCTTGCAAATAGTGCTTCAAGTTTTTCATTCTCTCTCCTGCTTTCCTCAAGTTCTCTTGCATAAAAGGCTTTCCAATTAGATTTGTCAAATGATGGTGCAAATGATGTTGATGCCTTAAAAGCTAAATCTATCTTTATAGTAGCAACAGGACCAAATTCCTCAATTTCAAAAGCTGAAAGTTTTCCAATCAATGTATCCCTAGTTACTGAAGTATTAGGCATTGTTCTCAACTCATTTATAGCATTAACTTTCATTTTATATGTCGGTGGCAATCTTCTTAAAACTTTTGAAACAATTTGTTCTTCACTTAAGGTTCCTCCACAACATTTAATACCCAAAACAATTTCATTTACTCTTTCCATAAAAGCAGAAATCCTTTCATCTTCTTCCATTTTCAGATTTTCATACCTGACCCGGAAGCTTTCAAGTTTTGCAATTTTGACTGTAAATCTCCTTCATTCAATGTTTCCAAATGATCCCAAATAGCTTTAGCAGTAGACCTATCTAATAATCCCATGATTTGCTGATTTGTTAATGCGCTCAAAAGTGCTTCTCTTGCTTTGCAATAATTTTCCTCATCTTTAGCCAAGTTTGGTGGATTAGGTTGACTGGTTGTAGGAGTTCTATAGCCATTCTTTGTAACATCCCAGATGTCCTTTCCAATGCAATTTAGATGTGTCTCCATTCTGATCTTCCATATTCCATAGTTGGTTCCATCAAGTTTAGGATTGTCCTTCCTGAAATAGTTAGTAGACATTGGATCTCCTCAAGCTGTTAAACTTCTGCAAAAAGAGGACTCGGGTCTAATACCAATTGTTAGGTCCCAGAGACAACTGAGAGGGGGGGGTGAATCAGTTGTCAAATAAATTCAAACCAAAAAAAAATTAACCAACCTCAATTCTTAATACCGGTAAACAAAACTTTATGTCGGTAGACAGTTTATCAGTTCATTACAGTACCGATAAAGATTAATGCATGAAACAGAAAGATAATAACATCCACAACACATAGCACCAATATTTGTACGTGGAAATCATGTAAGGGGAAAAACCACGGTGGGAAACCTTACCCACAATTAGATGATACTACTGCATATAATATGTGTATACAAATGGGGTTTGAACATGCAGAAAGGCCAAGCACATAGAGCTCACTGCTCAAACACAAATAGGAGTCACACTGACTACAATTGGATGGTTAAATCCAATAAGAATGTACTGCTCAAAATAGCATCTTCATATGTTGGATTCAATACCGGTGTAGTTCTAATTGTCTTTACAAATACCTTGCTTCACCTTCAAATGATGTCTGCGTGTATAGCTATGCTTATTCTCGCATATACCTTCTTACAATTCCTTATCCCAATCGCATATCGATCTTACAAATAAGATCTTACATATATATCATAACCTAAGACCAATTTTAGTAGGTCGGGTCTAAAAGATATTACAATAAAATAATTACAAGTAAATCAATAGCTGATGCAATATCTGATTCAACATGTCGGCTTAATGCATTTACAATAACAACAAAATCATCTCCAAAGCGTGTCGTGTTGATCTCGAATAGATAAACCTGTTGGTGCATAACCTAGACCTATTTGCCGGTAACAACAAATATGCAAATGCGCATATGCCAATGAGAAAATCTCAAAGACAAAGTGTTCAAATGATGTCTTCGACATAACCAGGTGTTTTCCATATCATTCCAAGTGCCGGTGAACATTATATCCTACCGATGTACCAGATACCGATGATTGTGCATAAGTCACTTGCTTGTCGGTGAACATTGTTGATCCTCCAAGGTGCCAGAGTTGATAAGTGTTGATAGGTGTTGACATCAATGACAAAACCATACCAAAATACCAACAGACACCACATGATAATATGATGACAGTTTGGATGAGATAATGTCAAATCAATCGCAAAAAGACCCTGAAGGAGACACACTAAAGCAAGGGCCCAAAATAGAGTATCAAATTGTAAGGGGTTACAATTTATGACACTATACAACTTATTCTTCTTGATCTGCACATTAGTGAAGATATTTTTTCATTTTGATGCATGGATATTTCAAAAAATTCCGTTTGTCATAGATGTTGTTGAGTAATCCCATTTTTAGGAAACTTTGGGGCTCCATTCAAGCTCATACACACTCTTTTTTAGGTGCAATTATTTTAATAGAGCATAATTTCTCAAGTACTTTACATTGTTCATGTCGATTTGTAGCCATTATAAGAAAAAATAAACTCTCAACTTATATCCTTATTTCACATATTATGGCAATTATATTAGATAAAGCACAATTTCATCTTTTGTATGTTGAACACAATTAGAAATCTTATTGTAGCAATTATAATCATTGGAATGAAAAGACCACTTAGATTTTTATTACAAGTGGCAACTTTAAATGCACTAAGTGCCAAATCATTTTCCTGGCACTAATACATTTGATCTAGAATTCCGACAGAGGTTTCCGACAAAGAAGGTATATTGTGACCAAATTTGAATTTTTTTTTAAAAATGCCCGACTTTGTTGGAATTCCGACGGTAATTTCACATTTGGTTTCCACGGAGAAGGAATTAGCAATGAAATTTTTTTTTTTCAAAAGTGCCCGCGTTCGTCGAAATTTTGATGGCAACGGGCATTACTTAAAAAAAAAAAGAAAAAAGAGGGCAAGTCATTTGTGCATTCAATCCCGTGCAGGCTTCCACGTTGAGCTCAACCCCTAGCAAGATCAAACGACACACTCACCATTCGAGGTACTTTTGCACACTCACCATTCGAGGTAGAATCTTCACCTTCATTTTGGATTTGCATAAATGAGGAATTGTTGAATCTTCACCTTCATTTCTGATTTCCATAATATGAGGAATTGTTTAATCTTCACCTTCATTCATTGAATCTTCGCATTTGCATAATATTTGCATGAGGAATTTTGGATTTGCATAATGTTTGGATGAGGAATTTCGGAATTTCAGATTTGGATCTTTACCATGACAGGGGAATGAGGTTACAATAGGTTTCCCTAGAAGCCATCTCCTCTAGGCCCAAGGGCAGTACGCTTTGTAACCCTTTGCCCACACAGAACCATCATTGTACCACTCTTGCAAGCCTACTTCCCTTCTACCATGGTTGGAAGTACTCAAAAAGTATGAAAGATTCTAGTATCAGACATATACTTAGAATAAAATAAATAATTTGCGAAATTTCACAAATCAGATGCCATTTAATGGCTATTATGGATATAATCATAATAACAATGTATTTCTCAATCATTAGTGTGTAGAAGTATATTCATTAATCCAACATCCATTCTATTATATTCAAAGGAATTCATACCAAATAGTATTAATTAATCAATCTATTTTATATTCAGTGCCTTATCAAGTATTAAGTGCTTGGTTTGATGATCTTCTAACTGTTGGGCATGCACTACTTATATCTCTTCATTGGGTACAGAAGTGGTGACCACTCAATAAGGGTTCATTGTTGGAGTGGTGGCATCCCCTCCTAAACCATGATGCCTCCTCCTAACAACTGGCATGCCTCTTCATATTATTACACACCCTTAATATGTTATCACTCTTAAATATTCACCATCGCTAGAGATTAATGGTGAGGGTTGATATTTATTATCTTTAATCCATATAAGCTTGACTATAGTAAATCAATGATTTCCTCCATGAAATTGTGAAGTCTTACCGTGTAAGACAATTTCATCATTTGGACCTTCTGTGAAGAAATGTTAGTTGTTCAAATCGAGGGCATCATAGTCCTCCCCTCCCAAGTTTTCTTATCCTCAAGCAACTTTAGGTTTAGATGAACAAATATATCAGCCCCCTCCCAAGGTTTGTAATATTAGGAAAAGTTTTCTCTCATCAATTGTAATCATGAGACAAAATAAGGGAAAACTTTCCATATATTGTCTAGAAGCATGCCACACATCTATGACCTTAAACATAATGTTCTCTTTTGAATAAATTCTTGTTTCTTTTTATTGTCTTAGTTGTTAAGAATCATTCTTGAAAGTACATTAAGCATGAACCAAGTATGAAGTATACACATGCCAATATATGTACTATTATTAGATCCTTCTTATTTAGTAGAATGCATTCACTCTTTACTTAACGATGAAACCTTGAGGTTCTATGAAGAGGTTTCTTCTGTCATATTTATGAGGGTGTTGTGATTATTGGATTGGTTCCTCCACAAAACTCCATTCTTCAATTGTCCCCTCTTCTTTTGATGGGATTCTCTTATGGTCTCCTTCACCATATCTTTCTTTTTTTCTCAGGTTTCCTTTTGCTTTTTCATCAGATATTGCCTCTATTTTTCGTAGTTGGCCTCCACATATATGTCCTAGTTCCCATTTTTCTTTGCATTTATAACACAAGTTCTTTCTTTAAAGATTCCTTACATTACATTTATGCCTGGGTGCCCATGGATATTTGCACATAAAAACACATCTTCCCCTCTTGTGTTTCATCTTGTTTACAAGTGTGTCCTCTTTCCCATTTCTTCCTGCAATAAAAAGATAGGCCTTTCTTCCTTAGTTCTTCTCATTTGTCATGAGAGAGTTTCATATTCGTGTGAGTTTCATATACTATAGTGACTAGATCGTGAGTTTCCATGAGCCATAAAACATAAAATATTGTCAAAGCATAAATTATTTTCAAGTCCAAAACTAGATAAAACATCAAACTAGGTTACACATCTTAATCTTCTTCATTTCTTCTTGTTGATCATTCTGGTTCTTTTCTTCCTCTTCAACATCTCCCTCTTCATTAACCTTCTTCTTGCCCTTGTCTTTATCTACCTTATTTGGCTTTGTTCAACTATCCTGATAGGAGTCAAATGGCTATCCCAATGAGGGGGAGATTCTTTCCCAGCTAGTTGTATTATAGTTCTAATGTATAATTTCAAGGTCCCCGAATTCTTCATCCCTTCTTTTTTCATATTGATGTTCCTTGCACTACTTGTTCTGAAAATCAATTGTACTCTTCCTAGAATTTCTTGTCAATCTATCTTAAATCTTGTGGCCAAAAGTTCACTTCTTTTACATCTTCCTTATAAATTGGAGTCCCTCCTTCAATCACATACATGGACCTTTCAACCAGTAGCTTTAATGTGAAATCTATTTGTTCCACAATTAAGATCAAAGTGAGTCTACATATAAACTAAGTAAGAACCCTCTCTTTCATTTGGTAGACATGCTCATTCCTTCTCTTCCATAGAAACCAATGGATGTTAGTAGACAACAAAAGCCAAAACACATTAGAACCTTATCCACACCCAAAACAAATCCCAAAAGAGTTTTAGACCAACAAGATTTAGTAATAGCCTTAGACCATATTTTTCTTATCCAATATTGCTAACATTCTCAAAAATGTTGTGTATGAGTAAGGATATTATACAAACCTTTAGCTGTAATCGTGAGAAGAGGGATCCCATCAGCCCACTTAATTTTAGGGATGAAGTCACGTTCATTAACATTCTTGATAGGTTGTTTAATAAATTGAATATATTTAGTCCATGTAGAATAAGTTCTTTTACTCATAATACTCAAATTGAATTCTCCCTGAAGTAGTTCCCAAGTTTTTAATTGACTATTTATGAACATTTTTTCTATATCAGTCACTTCAACAGAAATAATTCCTTAACAATGAATATTTGGACTTACAATAATTAGAGAAACCTATAAAATATAAAATAAATGAATAAAACACAAATAGAAAAATACATGAAAGACACAATTTACCTTGTCTTTTACCTTCTCATCTCACGGATTGAGTGGAATTAGAGGTATCCTTCCTCACTTGATTTTTCCTTTAGTGTTGTGTAGTTGGGAGGAATGTGGTTGCACAAACAAGTAGCATGATATGAGATTATGATAGATTGGATAAAAACAAACAACATGTAGGTAGAATAAGTATGTATAGATAGAAAATCTGACAACATACACAGCAAAGAATGAGCTAACCGGTTAAAGGATCAACCTTTTGCGGGTCGCATTGATGAGTTTCCAGTTCTCATTAGAAGATAGAGTAGGAGAGGCCATTATCAAACTATTTTTGTAGTTATCAACCACACCCCCTCTAACAGTGAGGTAGTTCCAGATAGTTACTTACATTTTTCATGTTTTATGTTAAGGTCTTTAGCTGGAAAACCATCTTATGATATTGTCAATCTAGAATATTGAGATAAAAGGGAAGTAGAAAGTGAGTAATATGAGTAACATTGGTAACACACATGGAGCATGAAAAACACAAAGTTATGACATTTAGAACTAGTAAGATTCATATATTCTCACTAGGAACCATATCAAAAAGACAAGGCATAGATCTAGGACTAGTAAGATCCTTATATAGTTACTAGGAGTCATGTGAGAGACACATAAAAGAAGGATACCCAAGTTAGTAAGATCCTCTAATACTTAGTCATAGATCGCATTCTAACAACAAATAGAGACCTAATTGTGAAAGTTTGAGGTCCATTGGGAAAAAAGTTGTCATATTGCCATGACAACTTTTGCATTTCTTCTAGAAACTTCTTTAAAATATGGTTGGAAAGTTAGTTTATGGTGGTTAGAGGTTGTAACCCACTTGGATGGGAATAAATAGGCCTTTGGCATGCCATCCAAGAGTTTTGCTTAATGAAATTGGGGTTTTATGTGCATTTTGTGACGTTTCGGTCTGATTCTCTTCATTTTTCATTGTGAAAATCATCATAACTTGATGGGCAGTCAATTGGATGTGGTAGAGCAGTGAGTTAACTTCATTTTTTCTTTTTGCAGTATTGAATTTCATTGTGTTTTAAATTAGATATCATAGTTTTTTCCAAAAAATGTCAAAACCCTGCCTAGTGTTTACCGAGAGGAGTAAATAATGTATAGTTTGGTCTCCCATGCATATAAATTCACCCAAATGTGTGGGAAGACCTTTTTTCATGCTATGTATCATATTATGTTGTGTGCAAGGCTCCAAATTAGATTTGGTATGTTTGGGCATGAGGACAGTCTGATATCTCTATGTATCAATCAGTAAAAGGCAGTAAGAGTGAAGAATTTGGTGGGAAGACCAAGCGATTGGTATTTTGAAGTGGTTGATGATAGACAGAGGGGTGAGGGGACCCTATGCAACCTTCGGAAGGGTTTTTGGATCAAAACCAAATGAAATAGATTAAATTTCTATGACTATCCTAAGGGTATTGATTGTCATAGTCATAGTTTGACTAGTGATATTGTTTTTGTTTTGACAGAGTTGTGTTTGTAAACCCAAGTGTGGACATGTAATGGAATCATGAGATGTCTTAAGACTACATCAATACTTAACAACAGCATAGTGTGTAGGCACCTAAAATATGAAAGGACTACATATTGGAAGGTGCGTGTGATGATGCCATGAAAGGTCTGTTATCCCTATGTATTGGACTGAGAAAACCAGTGAAAGACAAAAAAAAATGCATTGAGAAGACAAAAGGTCTGGTAGAGTAAGGAGATCGAAGCCTACATACATTGATTTGGCCTTGTGGCCATCAATGAGTGTTGACCCAATAGGAGAAGTCTTGAGACTGACAATTTTGGAAGTGTGGCATTGTTGAGAGCCAACACTTATGTGTGAACCTCGTCTTCACGTATTATGATTAGTTGACATGATACTTGACCCTATCCTCATGGTGTTGGCTCAATTCATATTAGTGTGTTTTGTTGAAGAAACATGATGTGAGAAGTTTGATGCAGAGGCAAGGGTAGAACTCAGTATTTCATATTAGGACAACAACCACATTGATTAGGCAAGTCAGATAAGGTCTCTCCAATGTTTAGGATACATAATTCACATTAGACACTCATGGATTACCCCAATTAGACATTAGTCAACTTAAGATATGATACAAGGATTGCATACCACAAAGCCATTAGATATGTTTTGAGATGAAAAAGAAGAGTTAAATGGTTTTGGTTCAATGATGATAATTTCTATTTTCAAGTAATTTAATTTGGTATATTATACTAAAACATAATTTCATAACTAACATTTCAACTTCTATATAACTAGTTCTATAGCCTGATTTTCTTGCCTATGAAGAAAGACCCATGTCAAACAATATCAACAAACAACAAAATAAGGAGACAATTGCTAGATTGTGATCTAACTTGAAAAGAAAAGGTGATGGAAAATGTTATTGGCCCTGCAAAATTTGTAAGGGGTTAAAGACTAGAAGACTTCTAATCAAAACAGCTAAGAAAAATTGTAGGTTGTATGGTCACATTGAAGGTGGACATGATTATCATCCATTGGTAAGTTTTTCATTATATCGTGTTAACAATTTATATACATAATAAATCACTTGATGATGAGATCATGATCATGGTTTATTTATGTTTATCAATTTTATATAGGTCAAGCACCCCAGAGCACATGGTATGGATCAACACAACCCGGAGAATATGGTTTTCGAAGTGGACAAACATGGAGGTGTGAATATCAAAGCTGAAGATAATGATCCCATGGAAGATGACGATCATGAGCCACAAAACACAATTGAAGATGATGGTACAAATACATTGATCCATGACACATTTAGTACTCGCGCAGCTGATCATGATGATGAAGATGACCTTGATGTTGTTCATGATGTCCCTCTACTTGAGAAGGCATCCTAGTTATTGCATTTAACCCTTTTCTTTGTTATTGCAGAGGACCCCCCTTCGCTTCAATGTCCTAGTCCTCAGTATAGGACTAGGCATACATTGAGATCACGAGCAGTTGGTGAAACATCTGCAGAGGGGGAAAATGATGAAGAAACCGATGTTCCACTTAGTCTTTTCATAGCTTCAAAGAAAAAACAAAGAAAGAAATGATTGTAATCTAACTTATTTGATAATGACTGATTTTTATGTGTTAGTGAATGTAATTATGTGCTAATAAATGGTTATGGATGATATGTGTTAACTAATATTGATGAATGTTGCGTGTTAATTAATGTTAATCAATGTTATGTGTTAATAAACATTATGTGATATTAATGAATGAATGTTATATTTTATTAATGGTAGAAAGAATGAATGAATGAATGAATGTTATAAGATGTTAACGGAGAATTTAGAGTGATGTTAGGGGGGGGAGGGGCCAAATGAGCTTCCACCTTCACGTGGTTGGCCCTGTTAAGTAGAGAATATTAAACTATTCTCGAAACCAAGCGAAGCTCAACAAGATAACACACTTTTCAATATTTCATTATATTGCACAGTTAATCTTATTGAATAATGTATATTGAATCTTAATTGCAGGGTCCAACAGAGCCAACACGAACAACAACACCACAAGTTGCTGGGCATAATGAACTCCCATATTCTCTTGTATGTACATGAACAATTTGAGTTGCTTCTAGTGTTGATATCCAAGGCGGGACTGCCAAATATATGAATATGCCTCATCCTTGCAAGTTTTTTTATTACTTGTCATTTTCTTTAGCATTTTGTTACTTCATGAATGAGATGTTTTTACATGTCTATTCCATGAATACCTCTTTATTTTATGCTTCATGATCTCGCTTCTGACTCAACTCTTTTTATATGTCCTAAAATTGTATCAGCCTAATAGCTTCTACTCTTGTTGATAGTTTGGTGGCTCTAAACAATGGCTCCTTCAAAGAAGCGTGATCCTTGTAATTTTCGCCTTCCATGATGTGAAAAAGAGGTTATGTTATGACTAATGGTCCAGATGATTTAGTTATTTCTTATTATGTTGAGTATGAGTAAATTTGGGCTTCCTTGGCTATGGTCACTATTTTGTACTAACTATTGTCATTTAGTGTGATTTGAGAATGGACTTCAAGTAATCATGACGCTGGAAACAATATTCAAGTGTAAGGGGGTATGCGGCCTTGACCAAGGGATGAAAGTATCGGGAAATTACAAGTGATTCATGTGTAGATCAATGTATCATTCACCTATTAATTCCTAGCAACATTTTCAAATAAACAAGCAAAGAGGTATGTTGAGTGCATATATACATTTTATGTTGCCATGATATAAGTAAGATATCAAACATGTAACTTAGATTGATTTGCAATTTCATTCATAAATATTAGATCTTCCTTGCAATTTCATTCTTGGTATCTCTATCAATCATGTTGCTAAATGAACATCCTAAACCTCTCTCATTGATGCATGGACATATAGAACGTTGTTTTTTCTACCCAAAGGACTGTAGGAATTGCTTTAAAAAACTATCAAAAATTTGTTAAACCTTAATAGTCCAAGAATCCCTAAATTCATTAGTGAGAGACCTTCTCAAGTGAAAAATTCTAGTGAAGGTTGTGTAACATTATTTTGAGAATGTATGGCAGTGCATGAAAGTTGTATAATAGTGTTGGGAGAATTGATAGATGATTGACAACAATGACTGTGACAGCCAAATCACTTAGGACAGTCAGCAAGATATGATTTGTTTCCACTTATTAGAGCCTCCAAACCCCTTTAAAAGTTGCCAAGTATCACTACAACCCTATCTCAGATGTCCACCACATAATAAGATTATTCATTTCATCATACTCCCAAAATCTCAGTCTTCATTTGTTCACTAGGACAGCCACACGCTATCTAGGGACAATCATAAAGTTCTTGATAATTTGCCCTACCCAAGGGCCACAATAGCTTGTAAAGGGTCTGAACTAACCCTCTACACCCCTCACTACCTTCCTCCAAACACCAAGGGGGTCTATCTTGCACTTACAACTTCAAATCTGCCCTCGATGTTGCACTAGGTCTGATACATGACCAATATCATACCAACAGTCACCATTTGTGCGTGCCAATGAATCTTGGAGACCTACAAAGCATGAAACCTCTAATAAGGTTACGAAGATATTGAACATGCTTTGGGTAGAATTTTTGGGTATTAGTGTATTACAAAGTTTAGAAAGGGTTTTCTTTCATTTCTTGAAACCCTAGACCCATGACAGTCATAAAATATGACATACCCATAAAAGAACAATGAGGGTCCCTGTAGTACCCCTACTCGTTTGAACTTATTAGACTCATATTTTATTACTATTTACTTTTAGTGGATACATTACCATGATGTGTTATTCAGACTTTTATGACATTATTTCATGCTTTATCTGGATATGAGATGCATAATTTATTTGCAGTATTTTCAGTACTTGTGATTTATGGCATTTTATGGATTATTGCTATGTACTGACATTTTACTTTATCTATGCAATGTTTAATTATATGTTGTGTCTGCGAGTGTATTGGATGCAAGGGGACAATTTTCCTTCACTCATTTCGGTGAGACAGGGAACGTCGTGATTCTCTTTCATCGGTGTGTTCACCATGTTTTCTATATTGTATATTTGCATGTGTCGTTCGGTGATGCAGGATATTGCAGGTACAAGTACCGGGTAGGTACGGGGTATCGTCTCCACCTGGCTTCACAGGTCTGAGCATGCCTTATATTTTCCGATGGAAGTGGAGAAGATAGTAGTTGACCCTATTTTATTCAGTTACACTCGTGTGAGTGTCATCAGTTGGTCGTCCTGTCAGTTTGTTTGGCCTTCGTATTTTGTTGTTTGATCTTCTTATGAGTCTTTTCTTTGATTTGCTCAGTTGTGTGTTTAGTGGTTTTAATTTATTAATTAAATTTATCGTATTATCTCATAGTTGAATTGTTTATGCATTGAGATTATAAATTTAGTTAATTAAAAGAAATTATTAAATTGAGTTGCAAGTTGCATGATATTAGAAATATATTTTTATTTAAATTTTTGTGGAAAAATAAATTAAATTAATTGTATTTATTATTTCCTAGAATTTTAAATAAATAAAAGAATAAAAGAATATTTAAATAAATGAATAAAAGAATTAATTAGAATTAAAGTATTACTTTAATTCTTTATTTAGAAAATTAATTAATTTGCATGAGAAAAGAAAAAAAGAATAATGATTTTTAATTATTGCATGTTAGCTTATCTTTCGTTAGAAAATTAGAAAAGAAAAGAAAATTGTTTTTATTACTAAATTTAGGTTTTTGGGAAAAAGATATTCAACCTAGAATTTTAGTTTAAAAAGGGGAATAGGACATTATTTTAGGAGACACGGGAAACAGGTTAGGGATTTAGGTGAAAAAATTTATTTGGAAGCTTGTTGAAGGATTGGTTCTCTTCTACAAATTTTCTTTTAGGAAAGCTATACCAGGTTGGGTGGCTTCTTTTGATTGTTTGTTTTAAAGAAAATATTTTATTTCTTTTATCTTTCTGAATGATGTGTGTGTTAAGATGTTTGACAAATTTAAAATCATGTCTGATTATTTCTTGTTCTTGGCTAAACTCCATTCCTGAAGTTAATTTCTAGTTTATGGAAAGAAGTTATTTCCTGGGTGTTAGTAGATTAAATTTTAAGAAAATTGGAAAAAGTTATAGCAAATTTTGCCAAGATTTTTATTGTGCATGGAAATTGCAAGATTTGAGAGGAATGGGATTTACCATAGAAACCATTCCCTCTTGTTTGATTTTTGTTTCAATATTTGGCTTTGGCAGTCCTTTTTACTATCTGTGTATCTTTGTGATATAATTAGTTATTATAGAAATAAATTTAATCTTTATTGTAAGTTAAGGGAAATTATTTTATTATATTATTTTGGAAAAATTGTGTAATAAATAATTTCCCTGGAAATAAATTGGTTTGGAAATTAATTATGTTTAAAAAAAAAATTAATTTACTGTTTTTAAAGTAGTTGTGAATTTTAATAAAAATTAATTAAAAAAATATATATTAATTAAAAAAAATATTAATTAAAAGAAAATTAAATTAAATTAATATATATATATATAGTATTTTATGTGGTTTTAATTATGTTATTTTGGAAATGAAAGATATTTCAAATTAAATCATCTTTTTATTATATATTTTAATGTGATATATATATATATATATATATTAATTTGGAATTTAATTTAGATTATTGATACAATCTAATCGGGTTTATTTGTAAAGTAATCATGAACATATAATTAGGGGGTTAATTTTTATGTGATTGATTTAACCTTATTGGACAAATGACAAAATTGATTTCTTTGTATTAATATAGTTGTATTTTCTTATTGTCTGGAAAATCTTTAATCGCAAGTTATTTGTGTTTTTGGTTGTTTTAACAAAAGATTGCCTATGTTAGGATCTTGTGTAAATGGTGTTTGCAGTCAAGCTTAATTTCGTTGCAATTCTGGTTGAGTTGTCATTGTGTCCTATGTTATTATATCTCCTTGGTCAAGTGTTGTTGTATAACCTTATTGATGTGAGTCATTGTGTGTTTTGTCCAAATGGTCAATCTTAGGTTAGTGATTGTGTATCCTTCACCTGTGGTTTGTCAGGATTAGTTATGGTTGTCTGTTTCGCCATAGAGTTCTCGTAGAGAGACCTTTCCTGTTAGTGTCCTATGAGAGAGAGTGGCTTTCAATTGGGGGCCGTGCCCGAAGTGGATGACAGGATAACCCATCGAAAGTCAGTTAAAAAGTGATAACCTAATAATTGATTAGGGGGAGGGTAGAATAAATATTAATTAAGATAATGTACCTCGTGCGTAGTTGTAGTGCTTGTACAGGGCTCATAATGTTACGAGAAGGTCTGGAATGGCAAACTTACCATCTTGTCTTCACGAAAGGATTGGTAGGGTCCGCATGAGACTTAGTTGGATTCGGAAGCCAGGAGAGGTTGCCAGGACAGAGAGTCGGGACCTAGGAGGCCTACCATGGTAACCATCAAGCTATGCGATGACACTCTCTCCTTAGAGTCACTAGTGTTTTGTGAGTTGAGTCACATGGATGTTTGCGAAGTCTTGTATTTCTTTTGTACTTGTCTTACTTTGCTTGCTTGAGGGTCTTCTACTATCTCCTAGCATGGTGGGGTGGTTCCATTTCAAGATCACATGGTCGGGTGGTAGTGCCACTTCCCATCGAATGTTCTAGATTGTATCTTCAGGCGAGGAAAGGCTTTGCTAGTGTTTCTTGGTTTGTGGTTCATGTACCAATTCTTGTTCGTGATCATTGTTCAGTTGAGACCTTGTGGTTATTATATCAAACTTTTATGTAACCTTGATATTATAACTTTTGGATTCCGTGGTATTTTGGAAGCCATGTATTTATGGATATTGTAATATTATGTCAATGGAATGTATGTTAATTCAGTTGCTTTGATCTTATGTATAAATAAATACATTGGAATACTTTAATTTCTTCATTATGGAATTTAGATGTATGTGTAGTTTTGAACTTAAGCATTTAATTTATCTAATTAAATGGACAATTGGATTAACTGTGGTGTTAATATAATCTACGAATTAATCTTCGTTGGTAACCCTTGGGAAATCATATGTTAGACTTCCGTTGTGTTATTAAACATGCAATGGTTATAGTTAGTGCACTTAGTCTTTTTTTTTTAAATTATTTCACCCTTCAGTTGTCTAGTTGTGTTGTTTTCCTTTAGGGTTCCTGGCGGGGCATTACAGTCCCTAAGTGCATGTAAAAGGGGGACAAATTTGTTGTTAAGGACAGATAAGCTCATGGTTGTTAGCGTTAAAATTCTACCATTGAAAACTGATTTCAAAGCTAGGTACAATTAATCATACTTGTCTTCATACTTGTGAAGGATGAAGATATGAATCTAAATAAAGTGGAAAAAAAGCAATGCAAGATCCAAATTTAGATTCACACTCGTCCAATAAAGCCTAAGACCTATGCATAAAATCAAATGATAAAGATTAATACCATAGCAAAGACCATAGATTTCTCAATTGTTTCTTGATGTTTTCTTGAATGCTTGAAATGTGGGTTGCTCTTCAAACTAGCATAACCATGATAGCATGATGCAGAGGTAGGGGGTAACTCACAATGGAAAACTCAACATACACAACAACTCACTAGGGGCATACTTACTAGTCTCCATCCTAAACTGCTACAAGTTTGAGCCCTCACACATTGGTTTGGAAATCCCTTGGACCTTGGATATCACCTTGGACATGTTGATTACATTGTTTTGAGAACATGAGACAATGCCACAAAATCAACTTTGTAATCCCAAAGTTCTCACTTGCTCTTACTTGACACAAATCAATCCCTAGCAAACTCTACTGCCCATTTGATGGACAAAAGACACCACAAATATTTCCTAAAGCCCTAAAATCCTTAGGCTTTGTTAGGAGAAAATTTCACAAGGCTAACACACCCTTTATAGTGGTCTCTGAATAATAAAAGACTTTTATGTGAACCCCTTTTGCAACATACAGATGATTGAAAACAATGACTGTGATAGCCAAGTCACTTAGGACAATCGGCAAGATATGATTTGTTTCCACATATTAGGGCCTCTAAACCCCTTTAAAAGTTGCCAAGGATCACGACAAACCTATCTCAGATGTCCACCACATAACAAGATTATTCATTTCATCGTACTCCCAAAAACTCAGTCTTCATTTGTTCACTAGGACAGCCACGCACTATCTAGGGACAGTCATAAAGTTCTTGATGATTTGCCCTACCCAAGGGCCACAATAGCTTGTAAAGGGTCTGCACTAACCCTCTGCACCCCTCACTACCTTCCTCCAAACACCAAGGGGGTCTATCTTGCACTTACAACTTCAAATCTGCCCTCGATGTTGCACTAGGTCTGATACATGACCAATATCACACCAACAGTGACCATTTGTAGGTGCCAATGAATCTTGGAGACCTACAAAGCATGAAAACATGAAAGATAATACCAATATACATGTTCCTAGCCATTGGGGTGACTTTTCAATAGTGGGTATATGATTTATACATTTATTTTTATGTCTGGATACCCTAACAAGGGTTTATGACAGTTTTTAGAAAAACTATGATAACTTGCTCAAATCAAAATGAAATTCAATCAAACCAAAGACAAAAGTTCATGGATTCATTGTTCTCTCATTCCCAATAGGTTTAGAATACCAACAAAAATAATTTCACAACAAAAAAATGATGGAAAACAGACTGTAACGTTCTAAAAAACAGTGAAAATTGCTGAAAATCTCCAAATTTTATTGACTTTTCCTTCAATACCTCCAACAATCGATCCTATGGTCGATGAAACAAGGATATTTATGTGTCTCATCAACCCTCCAATGTCCATAACCGATATTTGAGTATTAACTAACATTGAAACAAAACTAACACACTTTTTACAACTTTACAACAAAAGTTGCATTAACAAATTTATGGTGATCTCTTGGTGACCACACCACAATTAGGACAATGATCTCAAACACACTTTTTACCGTTCTCTTGGTGATTGTGCCTAATTGAGTATGTCTTTCTTATGTATGAATCTTGTTCAAATATACAAATCTTAAAACAAAAAGAAATTTTATTATAAATATACAAAACGTATTGCCATGTATACTAATTCATGTTAGTTCAACAATTCTATTTTGACAAGTACTTTATTTTGAAAAATACTTACAACGAAAGGGTTGTAGCTCAATTGGTTGAGCACAATTGGTGAGGGTGATGGTATGTTTCTTGATTATACCATCCACAAAAGACTCAAAATTAAATGAAAATCTTTTATGTATATAGAAAGCTTACTATTATATATACTAATTCAATAATCCAACAATTTTAATTTTGAGAAGTAATTCATTCCTTTAAATATTATTAACAACCAAAGGGTTGTAGTTCAATCAATCGAGCATAATTGGTGTAGATGATGGCGTGTTTCTTAATTATACCATCCATAAAAGGCTTATACTATTATATATAAAAAAAATTAATAATTCAAACAATTCTATTTTGAAAAGTACTCCCTTAATTTAAAAATTATTAACAATCAAATGGTTGTACTTAAATCAATTGAGCATAATTGGTGAGGGTGATGATATGTTTCTTGATTATACCATCCACAAAATGCTCAAAATTAAATGAAAATCTT
The DNA here is from genome assembly GCF_030272615.1 of Cryptomeria japonica. Lineage (NCBI taxonomy): Eukaryota > Viridiplantae > Streptophyta > Pinopsida > Cupressales > Cupressaceae > Cryptomeria > Cryptomeria japonica. The sequence goes on along the minus strand of NC_081413.1, from coordinate 56,230,199 downwards.
TAATGAATACATAAAACTATATACATATGCATATACATATACATATACATATACATGAGAGGATGTTTGGTTCCATATGGTCCGTCCCCATGTAGCACATACAATGAAAGGCATGCCTGCACATGGAGCATTGGGACTTGTGCAAAGAGACATACCCGCTCATGTAGCATAGGGATTGTGTGATTGTCGTTCTTGTCCGTATGAGAGAATGCTTGGTTCCATATGGTGTGTCCCCATGAGCACATACAATGAAAGGCAATCCCGCACATGGAGTGTTGGGACTTGTGCGAAGAGACATACGATGACACTTCCTCCACTGCACTCTAGAATCTAATGCCTTGTGTAGTTTTAAAGTAGTGGCCCTATGTGGATTCATGACTTGGTATCATCCTTCTCTATTGATGTTGCACTGTATTGTTCCATTACTTGTGTCATGTATGCATTGTGTATGGCATGTGTGAGCCTATCATTCCCCTTGTATACTTTGATTGACTATTTCGAACTATCTCCACAAGCACGATGGGGTGGACCTAAGGGTTCCACGTGGTTGGGTGGACTTGAACAAAAGAAAGGTTGGAAATATTTTATATCAAGTGTTTTATGGGTGTTCATAATGCATTTATGTTTTCTTTTAAGATGCTAGTAACATTATTTTGAGTACCGATGCGCCTCATATTATCTTGAAACCAGTGCGCCTCATATTAGCTTCAAACCTATGCCCCCTATTGGTAGTTGATGGGGATAGAATATCATTCATTGTACATATCAATGAGGTTTTCTTTACGTCTAGATTAAAAAAAATTGAAAAAAATAAATGTTCATCGGAATTACGACGGATACCAAGCTTTCCACCGACGATGGAATCGTCGGACCAACAACGTTCTGTTCGGTGCAAAGTTTCTGGAGTCGTCGCAATTCCGACTCAAACTACAGAAACATCCGACGAGGATGTTGTACGTCTGATGGCACTTCCTAGTTGGACGGTTATTGATGCATATTAATGGACCGACGACACAACTGTCGGACAAACAGCATCATCGTCGGTGCAAAGTTTCAGACTTCCATCGAGTTTCCGACGAAGTCTACACAAACATCCGACAGGGATGTTGTATGTCCGACGACTTTTTTCACCGGAAGACCAATCATGCCCACCGTTGGCAGAGTCCATGGGATTGTTGTATTTTCAATGGTCAGAGGCATCGTCGAAAAGTCCGACGACGAGTTTTTGACGGCTACTTTTGTCAGCACTCCGACGAAAAGTAGTCACAATTCCGACAATCGGTCGTCAAAAATTAGCCCCGAATGTACTAGTGTGGGGGAGTTCTTTCATTGAGTCAATATGGGGGGTTATGGTGTGTGATTGTGCTTTGATTTCTCTCTTGTGCTCTTCAAATTTCATCCATGGGTCATCCTAAGTTCTATCTTTTAACTCAACATTGTGCAACATAGAAAATACACGTATGGAGTAAAATAATGGAAAAAGTATTTGTAGACACTCAAAATTGTCTCGCTTCTACATCATGTTAATATTGCTAATTATTCTCCTATATTAATTAAATAATTTTAATTATCTAATTAATCTAATTTTATTCTTCTAAGTCAAAATTCCTCATTTTCCATCACAAACTAATTATTAAAAAATTTGTCTTAATCAATTAACCCTTTCTCCTTTAAATTAATTAAATAATCTTATTATTTAATTAATCTTGATTATTTTCATTAATTGAATGATCTTTATTGTTTAATTATGTTCAATTTATATTTTCCCATTATTAAATATTTTTTTAATTATCTAATTATGTTGTCAATCAATCCAGTTCAACTCCCAATCATGACACTTAAATGATCAGTCACGTGAGTGAATCTCTCAATCAGAATCAGTCATGATGAGTAATTCTCTCTTACCAACCTGTCTCATTTAATCTTGAATATTAATCAATTTTATTCTCAAATTGATCTAAGTCATTCAACCAAATCCTTCCAAACATAAAAATTGAGCATCAATTTTCCTTTTCAACAACCACATTCTTTGATTTCTTGTACCTGTAAGCTACAAGTATCGTGCAACTTTGAAAGCCACTACCACATCGTGCATCAAGGAGGAGAACAATAGAAGCAACATGCTTGGATTTAACAGGGAGGCTTCATTGTTTTGATAGATTTTTGTTGTTGAATTTGTTAGCATGTTTATTGAGTTATGATCAGATTTATTAATTAGATTAGGTTTTGCGGTTGCCTATTGATCTGATTAACATGATGATTTTCAGTAGTATACATTCTGGTGAACTTGGCGTGAATGCAACAACACTCTGATTTGGAATTTTGTGTGTTTGCCAGTACAGGTCTTGGATCTCACAAATACACCCAGATTTTCACAAACGTCGCATTGATTTTTGCATTCATTGGCAAAGCATTTCACAATCATATTCTGGTTTTGCCTTCATCTAAAATCTTTTTTGCATGTGCATGATGAAATTTTTGCATTTGTGTCGATATCTTCGAATTCGTTCAACTCACAAAACCGTGAGTACGTTCGAGAATCCCAAGGCATCCCCTACATGCTGAAAAAAGATGCATCAGAACAAAACAACGAATAGTGCACACGAAACAACTACTCAATGAACCCGATGAATACATAAGCCTTACCCATAATCATATGCATATGTTGGACTACACAATGCAATACAATATGTTAGTTGTGTCAATTTTAATGTTCTAATATTTGGAAGATCATGATCAATCTTGCTTTTCATGAAATTTTTTAGTTTTTGTTTAGATTTTTTTGTTTTTGCATTACTGAATGACTTTCTCTAATTACCAATGTTGGATCTTTAGCATGTGGCGTTCTTATGTCGAAGTCTAAAATGAGCAAATTACTAATTTGTTTTTTTATAGGGGTAATTTGAAGATGTGATTGTCTTTTTTTTAGAATAGCTCGCATTTGGATTTGGTGCATTAAAAAGAACAATTTGTCTAAAGTGTTTGGTGCACTTGCACACTCTGTGTTGTAGAACCCTATTTTTCTCTTGTAGAAGGGTCTACCTAGGAAACAAGGGGATGACGCTAAGCAGATCTTAACTAACATTAGCCTTTGTCATAGAGTGTCAATCCAAAAGGAAACCTCATACCCACATTTATGTGAGATATTATATACTCCAAGTAGAGGTGTTCAAAGTCTTAAGTGAATTGTTGGATGCTCACAAGGTGTTAGTCTCCCGAATTGTGATTAGAAACCTCTTTAGTGGCCTCCCCTTTATTTTCCCTGAGCATTGTGATAGTTTTAGTGCAACGATATAACTAGTTTTGCCCTAAGATACTCATCGCATGGCTCCCTTGAAAGAAGATTGAAATCCCCAACTTAGCATAAGCTACATGTAGCTTTTTCGGGAGAGGGTGGTTGGGTCATCCTTCCAATCCTAAAGGACCCTACCTATCCTCTCTCGCAAAGGCAAGAGTGAATAAACCCATTTTAGGTGTCCCTGTACTTGTGTCAAAGAAGATTCCAATCTGTGAGCTGAGATTATCGCAGTGAAGCCTTGTCCTTAGGAGTAAGTATTGAGTGATTTATTTTTGAATGTGCTAAGACCAGTGGAAATTTGGGGTGAATTTGTCCTTTGAACATACATGATTACGGTAGTCGAAATTACAAAGTCCATCTACCATACTATCTTTTGTGATTGTCTGATTACAAAACCTGTTCAAAACCTCTACAAACAAACTATAAACTTTCAAATCTCAAAACTAGATCATAGATTTTCATGTTTTTCCCTGATCATTGTTGCATTTGTTCCTTAGATTATCACATTCGTCTTGTTAGATTTTCACATCCATTGGTAACCTGTTTCACATTTCTTTTCCTGTATTTTCGCATTCGTTGCGAATTTTTGTCACACTGTCTATTGATCATTGTTGCATTTGTCTTCAATCTATGTCGCAACCATGAGAACCTGATTTTGCATTTACCTATCAAACCAATGCCTTATAGGGTCAATCAGAATCTGTCAACTGGGATCCAAATTGTTTCAACTCTTTCAATCGATCGAGCTTACTAGTGTCCATATGTACATATAGGTTATTCATCTTTAAGAGTCCCCCTAGTCCTTGTAATAAAAATTTCCATAAGGTCGTTATCTCCAAACATTGGCATCCTCAACTTAGTTGCATCTCGGGGAACCCAAAGAAACTAGTCTTAAGATCAAGCTATAGCAATTATTGAGATACCATGACCCTTATCAATCATCAAATCCTCAAAATCTAACCCCCTTGCTCATAAGTCTAGCATGGGATACAAACATTTTCCAAAATTTTCAATTAACTTCAATCTTGTTTCAAGTCAAAGTAGTATTTTTACATCCTTAGGTGAGCATTTATAGCCTTGTATTCGCAGGTTTCTTAGCAACTAGTTTCACTACTCTCCATAATCTTCAATAGTCATCAAAAAAATCAAAAACATATAGCTTCCCTTTAGGTTCACTAGTCTACATAATCATTAGAAAAATTGGAAATATAATAGATTAGGTTTAGTTTCATTGTCTTAAGAGTCACAAAAATCTAATTTTCATTCTTAGTGTGTCTTAGAAGCCCCCCATGCTCGTTACACGATCACAAAATGGGAAGAATTCAATGGGCATGCACAACGACCAAAGCTTTGACCTTGCAAGCACTATAGCCTTCTTAGCTTATTCCAGTAGACATGCCAGAAGGGCATGACACTGACATCAGATACCAATGACCTATACTCAGTAGAAAACATTCAATGGGGTCAAACACTTGAAGAACTTGAGGGTGTGCAACAAGAACCCCATGTTCTCGCAGTTATCAACAGCCTTTTGAACCATGATCCAAGTTGATATATTCTATTGCTAGCCTAGAACAATGTCAAATTACCCTAGGATTTTGATGTCAAAACTATTAAGGCACCAAGGGCTTCACTTCTTCAAACTGTAAGACAAACCCAAGGGTCATCCTCTTACCAAGTCCCTACTAGCAATGTGTTAGCAAGCACCATCCAAGTGCTATGCAAAATTCGGTGTCGATATCACTCTATAACAACTTACTCTATAGTGCTACTCCCAATCGTTAGACCAATGTTGTATAGTACTACTCCCAGTCATTAGACCAATGTTGTGTCAACTCAAGCTACCATGTCCTCCAATCAAAGTTTTGCCCTTCACACGTCATCTTCAAGCACTCAACCAAACACCAACGTTTTATCTCAAATAAGTGTTAGTGCATCCTCATAGACATCGACCAACACATTACAACCTCTCACTTATTTCCTTGTGGGATGAATGACTAGCATGTCACAACCTCCAACCTCTGTCCTTGTGGGATCGACTTATAGCTATCAGTACATTTCACAACCTAACCAAGGCCTACGCAACCCATTATGTGAAACTCAATCCAACGTCAGCACACACTTCACCTATTTCACCCCACCAAGTGGTTCCAATCGTTCTCAACTTTTTAATCACTTTACCTTCCAACAACCACCAACGTATGCAGACACCAATCCTTTCATCGACCCAATCAAGCTATCCCTACCCCATTGACCCAAATGGACATCGTTGTACAACAAATTTACAAATTACAATGCAAATGTCCAACCTTTAAACAAGGAATACAAAAAAGAGCTACATTATCATCATCCTTTTGACATGACTATGTATATGCCGCCCTTCTTGACAAATTTTGAGGCTTCCAATTTTGAAAAGTATAAGAGAAAGGGTGATCCATGAGATCATATTCAAGAGTTTTTCACTGCTTGTATAGAGGTTGTTGATGAAGATACTTACCTGACACATCTCTTTCGTTGTAGCTTGGGGGGTCAAACTATGGAATCGATCTCCTGTCTCCCACCGAGATTCGTTCATGGGGAGAGATAGCTAAACAATTTGTTGTGCACTTCTCTCACAAAATCAAAAATTTAGTCACTTTAATGGATTTATTTGCTACAAAACAATAGGAGGGAGAGTCCTTTGCATCCTTCATGTAATCCTGGCAATTGCTTGCTTAATGAAGCCCTTGTCACATATTCGAAAAGAAGAAAGTAGACAAGTTCACTGAAAATTTGGTCTCTCTAGTAAATTATCCTCTCCAAATGCAATGCCTCGATTCATCCCACCAGGTGGTAGAGAAGGGACTCAAATGCAAGGAAGGCCTCATTGCACATAGCATTTTAAAAACCTCTAGGGAAGGCAACATGATCAACAACACATCTAATGAAAAGACAAAATTTTGGTCCAAAAATAAGAATGTTACTAATGATGGAGTGGTGGACGTTGGAGTAGTTAATCGGGCCCAACCCAAGGTTTGCCTTCAAAGCCCTAATAATACAGCCTCTCCCAACAAGAATTAGTCAAAATAATAACACTACCTGAAGTCAAACCATACGAGCCTGGTCCTTTCAAACCAACATGGTGGAATGATGATGACTTTTGTGATTATGACTGAGTCAAATGCCAGAAAACTTCAAATTGTTACAAACTCAAGAATCTCATCCAGGCCTCGTCGATCAGGGTGATTTAACCATTGAAAATCCTAAGGAAACATCCTATGTTGATCATACAATTTTTAATAATCCTTTCTATAATCATGATAAGGCTAAAGCCTCCAGCCAAAGCTCACGAAACAATAAAGCTAACTATACCAATGAACCCCATGAATATACTATCAACCACGTTAGCTAAGTTGATGAGGTTGTCGTCACCATTACAGTCAAAACCAAAACCCCTGATTGTGTTGTTGCTACGCGTTACACCAAGGTTACCCTCCAAGGAGCATCATCTAATCCTCTTCCAACAAGTACTTCATTCAGGATGGGATATTATTCGGAGCAGTTCAGTTGTGCATACCTAAGAGTTCTATGAGAGAAAATCTAATAAAGGAGAAACATAGTGGAGGTTTAGCTAGACATTTTGGCGTTGACAAAACAGTAGCATTGGTGAGTGAGTTGTACTTTTGGCCCCAGACTCATAAGGATGTTAAGACATGTGCAGAGTTGTAGAGTTTGTCAAGTTGCAAAAGGTAGTAGTCAGAATGTGGGATTGTATAAACCTTTGAAAGTACCAATAAGACCTTGGGAAGATAGAAGCATGGATTTTGTACTTGGATTGCCTAAGACACCAAGAGAGAATGATTCTATATTTGTGGTAGTGGATAAATTCTCAAAGATGGCTCATTTCATACCTTGTAAGAAGACATCAGATGCATTGCATGTAGCAGACCTTTTTGTCAAGGAAGTGGTGAGATTGCATGGATTACTTAAGAGCATAGTTTTAGACAGAAATACTAAGTTTGTTGGCTATTTTTGGAGAACACTTTGGAAGAAGATGAATACATATTTGAATTTCAGTTCTTCCTTTCATCCACAAACTGATGGACATACAGAAGTTGTTAACCGGAGTTTGGGAAATTTGCTGAGATGTTTAGTGGAAGACAAAACCGGAAGTTGGGATTTAATCCTTGCACAAGCAAAGTTTTCCTACAACAATTCAATAAATAGAAGTACCAAAAGAACACCTTTTGAGATTGTTATCGGAGTGCATCCTAGAGGGATATCAGAATTGAGAGACATTAGCAGTGAAGACCGAAGAAGTTCAGAAGAAGAAGACTTTGCAGATCACATGGCAGCATTGCATATTCAGGTTAAGCAGCATTCGGAAGACATCAACAACAAGTATAAGGGAAAGGCGGATGAGAAGAGGAGACATAAGGAATTTGAAGTTGGCGATGAAGTAATGGCATATCTGAGAAAAGAGAGATTCCCAGTTGAAACTTATAACAAGTTACAGATGAAGAAGTTTGGACCTTGCGGGATTTTGAGGAAGTTCATTTCTGGAAATGCATATGAAGTAGAGTTACCAGATAGTCTGAGTATTTCACCTGTATTCAACATTGCAGATCTTCATGAGTACCATGAACCAGAATTCAATGATGACAGTATTGCGGACTTGGAGAAGCAGTTACCTTAAAAGGAACCGGATCAAATTGAAGAGATTTCGGACAGTAGGATTGGGTGTAGTACCCAGAGTAGTCAGTATAAAGAATATCTCATGAAGTGGAAGGACAGACCAGTTGAAGATTCATCTTGGATTTCTTAGGCAGAGGTAGGCCGCCTTGGTTTCCCTCTAACCCCGGCAAAGTGAGAGGCTCACTTTTTCATAACCCCGGATGTCTGATGTAGGAGCATCCTCGGTTCATTGCAATCTTGCATCAACCAAAAATATTTTCCTTTCTGTTTGCAGTTTCAGTTTTCCTTTCTGTGTGTCCTGGTTTTGGCTCACCGGATCCTATGGAGTTGGATTCTACTTGAGGACTTAATTATCTTTCTTGCTTCCTGACCGCATCGCATTTGGATCGTTTTCTGGCAAGATATCCCTATAGGTTTCCATGACAGTTTCATGTTATCGGTTATTCATGTGTTACCGATTGCCTAGACCTATTTTGGTAAGCAATCGGAACCCATTCTGAAGCTTGTCGAGCCTTGGGCATTGATTCTGATGTTCCTTGGCATGTGGCCAACCTTTTCCCATGATCTACGTTTCATCCTTTGGATTTTCCAAAAGAATCTCTTGGCAGAGGCCGACCTTGTTTATTTTGCATGTTAGGTCTTGTTCTTCGGATTTTGATCCATTTTGGGCCGACTGGATCCTTTGGATCGATATATATATTTGTAATTACGCATTAGAATGCAATCAATTAGAATCAATCAAAGAATCAAGTAGCTAGACTATGTGTAGAATATAGATCATAAGATTCAAGGTCCCAATTGTGACCTATTCTACCAGGCCTGTGAGTCGGTATGTTATAACCTGATTGTTACCGGTTGGATGTAATCAAATTTCATACAACAAAATAATTTGTTATGCATTTCCCCCATCATATCTTTTTGTTTCCGATCTGTTTACTCTTGTTGATTGGTTTGGATTAATCTCTTTGAGGTCCCTCATCATCGGTGACTGCTTCAGATGGTGCATCATATCTTAATATATGTACATCAAAACTAGTTAAGGCATTAGGTTGCTTTAAGGATAGTGTTAATACTTCTAAGAAGATCAACATCAAAGCTCATGATAATGTGGAGTTCCCATCCAAGGGGTTGATCACATTACAAATAAGGTTCAGGTTAGTTACAAGAGTTACAGTATTTTAGGTCCTAGATTGTGAGTTAGCTTATAATATGCTCTTGGGTTATTCATGGATTCATGCTATGCAAGCAGTGTCATCTACTTATCATCAATGCATCAAATTTCCATACAAATTGAAATTACTATAATGGGAGATCCGAATCCATTTCAAAACTGCAATAATTTAAAGGCAAACATTGACAACCACATCCCAATAAACTAGGAGGCTCCACTCACCCCAAATCTTCAGTCCTTGACACTGTCAGATACATTAGTTCCTTCCACTTCCAACCCTAATATTGAGCTTCATATCGATGACAAAGGATGTGGAGAGTACTCTTACAAAGAGGCTTTCTGCATCAAGAAGCTACCCATTTCACCCAAATCCTGCGAGAGACCCCACCCCCCCAAACCATAAAGATCGGTCCAAAGGCAAATCTATAGTACAATAGCCACCTTCCTCCTCCATCAATGAGGAAGGCGCACCACTAGCGCAACTTCCCTTGGACCAGTACCAGAAAGGATTTACAATACTGCAAAGGCATGGTTCTAATGACACTACTGGCCTTGAGGCACAACAACAAGGAGCAATATATCCCATCCTTCCAACAAAGAATTCCAAAAATCAAGGATTGGGATACGAGCAGAAAGAAGAAGGTTCCACAAACCGAATTAAAAACATATCGTTGGTAGTGGGAACCATTGATACCCCATTAACTCCTTTTGAAAAAGTTAGTGTAGCCAATAATGAGGGATCTAAAGAGGAGAGTGATGTCGAGATTGATTCCCACAATTATGAATTGGATTCCCTATACAAAACTACAACCTATATGGTAGATAAACCTTATGGTCCTCCATCACCTCATAATGACAAAATTACCTATGAAGACAATGAAATAGATCCTAATTCCATCAAACGCAATCCCAACAACTATGTGTGTATCTTGACCTCAACATCTACCTCTTTTTCCAACAACGAATGATGAAGCAATAGCCAAATTCCTTGGAGTTCGAGATGGAGTACCATACGGGAATCATAAAGTCGACTTTGCTATATAACTTGATAGAGAAGCATATTTTCGGGAAGCTGGTCCATCTTCTAGTCAAGAAAGTGAAAATCAAAATCAAAATTAAAAAAAAATAAGTCTCTGGGTGAAACCTGAAACGAACCCTTTGAGCATAAAAAGAAAACAAATAAAATATCAAATGGTGAAAACCTCTCTGCAGCGCCAAAGGATGGAAGAATGATAGCTTACCCATTGATCAAGAGAGGTCATCACTGCTAGTTGAACAATCACAAGTAAACTTGGGGGATAATGAATATGTAAGGAAGATCCATCTTGCAGAATCCCTACGGCTGGAAGAAAAACAAAACTTTATCAAATTTTTCAAAGGGAGACAAGTAATTTTTGCTTGGTCCTATGCAAACATGTCAGGTTTAGACCTAGAATTGCTTCTTTATCATCTGCCACTCCTTCCAGGAGTTAAACCATACAAACAAAAGCTAAGGAAGATGCATCCTCAGATAGCCCTATTAATTAAGGCTGAGTTGCAAAAGTTGCTCGATGTGGGTTTCATCATACCAATAGACTATGTTGAGTGGATTTCAAATCTAGTACCAATAGCCAAATCAAATGGGGGTATCTGCATCTACATCGATTTCGGAGATTTAAATAAGGTATGTCCTAAGGATTATATCTCGCTCCCCAATATGACATAGTTGTAGAAGTCACAGCCAGGCATGAAATGCTCTCATTAATCGATGACTTCTTAGGATATAATCAAATATAGATAGCCTCAAAAGATCAACACAAAACTGCTTTTACTCGTCCATGGGGAAGTTATTGCTAGAATGAAATGCCCTTCAGGCTCAAAAATGTCAGAGCAAATTACCAGAGAGCCATCACCACACTGTTTCATGACATGATACACGATATCATGGAAGACTATGTGGATGATTTATTACACAAATCTACGACTAGAGAAAATCACCTTATTGTCCTTTCTCGAATCTTTGACAGGCTAGAGCAATATAATGTTTGTCTGAATCTCAAGAAATGTGTCTTCGATGTAACATCAAGAAATTTGCTCCAAAGGTTCATAGTATCAATTTACAAAGGAATCAAGATAGACCCGACTAAAGTAAAGGCTATTCTTGAAATGCCTCCTCCCTCCAATTTAAAATAATTGAAAAGTCTACAAGGAAAGTTGCAGTCCATCAAAAGGATTATCGCCCAGTTAGTAGATCAGTGTCAACATTTTCAACATCTTCTCAAAAAGGGAGTAACATTTAAACGGATGGAGCAATGTTAGAAATCCTTCCAAGCATTAAAATATTACTCACTTATGCCACCAATACTAGTTTTGTCGACACCAGGGATGCCCATGTTATTGTATATCTCTGCTACAAACTCATCTCTAGGAGCACTCTTGGCAGAGCATGACAACCAAGTGAGAGAATGAGTTATCTATTACATCAACAACACATTAGTTGGTTATAAGATGAATTATACCCAAATTGAACGCACATGCCTTGCCATTATTTTTGCATAACAAAAGATGTCGCATTACATTTTAAGCAATAAACTGAAGCTCATCACAAGCATAGATCCACTTAAATATCTCCTAAGCAAAGCAACGCTAACTAGCAGGATAGTTAGATGGGTCATGATCCTTAAAGAGCTCGACATCAAGTATGTGGATAGGAAGGCTATTAAAGGGACGATAATAGCATATCAACTAGCAGACTCTCCACTTCCAGTCGACCACCCTATATTGACCGATTTCCCCGATGAATAAGTATTATTGGTAGCTGCCTCAACATAGAAGAAATTCTACTTTGATGGATCTCATACAAATCATGGAGTAGGGGCAAGAGTCGTGTTTATAACGCCACAAGGGGAAACAATCCCCAAATCCTATAAAATCAACTCCCCCTACACAAATAACATTGTAGAAAATGAGGCTCTCATTATAGGGCTTCAAACATCAATGCAATGGAAGATCAAGGGCCTTCATGTATATGTAGATTCACAACTAGTAATAAGGCAAGTCAATGATGATTACTTAACCAAGGATGACCAGTTGATGGCGTACAAGTGTATGGTAGATGACTTCAAGCAATATTTTGATCATCTAATCTTTGAACAAGTCCCCCATATTCAAAACAAGGTCGTAGATTCAATGACAACAGTGGGATCTCTATTTGATATGTCGAACAATCTAATAATTTTGAATTCTTAAGAGAGTAGTTGATGGTCCTCGCATATGAGATTCCCTAATTTGAATGTGTGTGTGTAAATTGTTGGTCAAAATTCCCCCTAGTACAAAGATATCTATGCTTACCTACATGACCAATACTTATCCTCTGACCTATCTCGTAACCCAAAAAAGACCCTGATGTGACAAGCCTCTCAATTTGTCATCATCGCAAACATCTTGTATCAGAAAAGTGAAGGGAAATGGGGCATCCCAAAAAGCCATCTAAGATCAGTATGCACCTCCAGTATCCTGTATCTTCTTCAATACAAATTAAAACATGTTGATACAAGCACATATTGCTATGCCATAAAAGCAAAAATAGACATAGTTGATTTCCCACAATTAAGATGGCCTTAAAGGAAAGTGATTGCAATTTACAGATCTAAGAAAATTTCAGCAACATTACGACATACAGATTCAATACTTTAGCATCATGAAACAAGAAGAATGAGACTGAAGAGAGAACACGGATATACATGGGGAAAACCCTTTTAGGTTAAAAAATCCCCTCTCAAAAACATCGAGCCAATGTATTATTCAACAACAAGTTACAATACATTTACAAGCTCTAAGCCTTTACATGGAGATTTACATCATGCTCCATCCTGGAGAAAATCCGATAGCATAACCTTGTAATAATGAACTCCTCTCCTCTCCTAAATCAACTAAGGCATCAACATATAAATAGATATCAACACAAAGAGTTAGATGCTCATGGTTTCAAAAACCATCTTCAATACCTAAGAGGTAAGTTGTGTCATAAATAATATCTTGTTAATCCCATGACACGTTGCTCATAGCAACTTCCAAGGCAACAACACCTATCTCATCCATAACGGTCATCTTGCCAAATACAATGTAAAGGCAACATAGAATTTACTATGACCAAGAATAGGCACCTTCCTTACCTCACACCACTTGTACAAGTGAACTCCACCATAAATGACAAAAGCTAAAATACAACTCCAATACATAAGAGAAGCTGAAAACCAAGACTCTTTAGTCAACATAGGAAATTACCAAATAAATTTTTACTCAACATAGCATCTTCCAAGTGGGTACCAACTTCCTAGAAAATAAGAAATATGTCATTTCATCACCTGCCATGTAGGATGCCACCTCACCTGAGTTCCCACAAAGTGAATGACAACTTAGGAAGTTTATATCTTAGAATAAATCAATTACACAACAATTAATTAATTTGGCATGTTACGACTCTAAGGTTGAGACACCTTAATCCCAACAAAAAGTCTCGATTGAACTATCCTTCAATGTCTTGACTTGGAAGAAGCACAACAAGCTTCAAAGGAAGTACATGAAGGTATTTCCTAGGCTCACTCTAGTGGTCCCGCTTTGGTGAAGAAGCTCATGTATACCGGATATTATTAGCCAACCATCGCGAAGGACACATACAAGTTTGTTCAGAACTGTCAATAGTGTCAAATACATGGTGACCTCATTCATGCGCCAACACCTATAAGATCACCACGGCCTTTTTCCCAGTGGGGGCTCAACCTTGTGGGCAAGATTAACCCTAACTCTTCTAATGGACATAAATCCATTCTCATTGCTACAGAGTACTTCACTAAGTGGGTGGAAGCAATTCCACTTACATAACTAGCAAACAAATCACTAAATTTCTCCTCAATTATATTATATGTCGATATGGAGTCCCCATTCAAAAACAAGATGTCTGCGAACTTTGTGATTAATTCCACATCCAACATCATTTTGTTACTCCCTATTATCAACAAAGCAATGGTTAAGCGAAAGCAACGAACATGGCAATTCTGAATATCCTTAAAAAGGTTGTCAACGATGTTGGTCAGGATTGGCATCTATAGCCAAATCTCACTCTTTGGACTTATTCAACATGTATTTGCACCCTCATAGGTGCCACTCCATATTCTCTGATATATGGATCGAAGGCCATTCTCCCCATTGAGATCGAGCTACCATCACTTAAGGTTTCACTACAACACCTGATTCCAAAAGAAGATTATTGGGTTGTAAGATTTTAAGAGCTAGAGATGTTTGATGAGAAATGGCAAAGTGCCCTTAATCACCCAAAAGCATACTTAAACTATTTGAGGAGAAGCTACAACAAGAGGGTGGGAGTTCGATTCTTAAAAATAAGAGACCTAGTCCTAAGAGAAATTTAGAGGAACCTTGCAAAAAGAGAAAGACCAGGGAAATTTGAGCCAAACTAGTAAGGATCCCATGTTATCACAGGAGCTTTTAGGAATGGTGCATATTAGCTATCGACAATAGAAGGTAAGCTATTACAAAATCCAATCAATAGCATGCACTTGAAGAAGTACTACACCTAGTGCTCGGAGAATCCCAATGTCGAAATAAACCAAAAAATTAAAAAATATGCACCTTGACAAAAACCTAACAAACAGACATCTTGTGTGACCATCAAAAAAATAAAAAAATAAAAAAGTAAAGTAAAAATAATTTGTCTTATAGTGAAAACCTAGTAAACAAGTGCTTTGGGTAAGTACCATGGTGAAAACCTAACAAATAGGTGCCATATGTAGAAACAACTGCACTATCTATTAGTTATTCATCTAATCAAGCTTATTTGTTTTCTTTTACCATACCAATAAAATATAGTCAAATACCTATCACAGCTTAAGGTGCATTTCCTTCAATGATCGAACTCCTTGCCTTTGTGATCTTAGTTCCACATCATATCATTACATTGCATTATCCTAGTTCTGATTGGGAGCAAAACATTTATAATTACCAAAAAAATCCAAAAGAAAATATTTAAAAGTCCTAAAAAAATCCAAAAAAGTCATAAAAAGTCTTGAAAAAATCATAAAGTCCTGAAAAAATAATAAATAAAATCAAAAAAATTTCTAAAAAAATACAAAAAAAACTCATAAAAAGTCTTGAAAAATCACAAAAAATCATAAAAAGTCATAAAAAAAAAAAAAAAATTTAAAAATCATAAACAGTTTGCCAAAATCCAAAAACATCATAGAGAGTTGAAAAAATGCATAAAAATCATAAAAAGTCCTAAAAAAATTCATTTAAAAAAAATTTAAACAAAATCCTAAGAAAAGACCTAAAAATCACATAATCTAAAAATCACAACAATAAACTATCCTTCATAGAATGAACACCTACGCAAGTACATAACAAACATATAACAAGTCAACAACATGCAAACTATCATTAAAAGTTTGCAATCAAACCAAACACGTCTTGTCAATCAATCATTGATCAAACCCAATCAATCATCAACTTGTCTTACACAAGGAAGGGTACACTCAAAAATAGACAGATTGATCTTATAAGGGATATTAACTCTCTAAAACCAAACACATTCATCTTCATCAATCATTGCATCAAGAAATCAAACAAGGACACAGATAGGTATGTTTGTTGGCGTTTGTTCTAGTTAGTCTTATCTTTATCAATTTATGACAGATCATGTTCCAATGCTACTCAAGGATGTCCACAAGTGACTAGAGTCGAGATGGTTCGTGATCTATTTTCTTTGTTTGTTGTATGTGGTGTGATTCCATGAAGTTCTAAGGTACAGGTATTTTGGGTGTCTGTGTTGGTACATTCATTTGGCAAGTATCCTATGTGATAATCAAAGTCAAGGACAACTATGCTTGTGACTATCGCACATTCCTCGACCCTTAGTACACGAACCCTAGAATAGATTGATTCACTTCTTGTCTGCTAAGTATCTGTTACAGCAATGGGATATCACTTACACCTTGGCCTTTCATACCCTGGTATACAAAAACTACATTGATACATAATAAGGCTCAATGATGACATTGTTGCACTATCTAAAGGCACCAAAATTCATGTTGCCCTATCTTTTCATATCACTCATATCGTAGTTCATTCAATCTTACTCATCTCATGCTAATTGGTCTTCCGCACTAACAACTCTTCTGTCGAAACACAGGGTCATGACGACATAGTACTCTAACATGCATTAAAGAAGTTCATCATGCATTCATGTTAGAATATAAACATACCACAATAGTATCATAGCAACAAAACTGCATTCCTTTATATCATAATAAATATCAAGCAATAAAAATGGCACACCATCCTGCATATAAAGTCATGTTAGTACACATAATATCCATCATACAATTGCATACAATAGTGTAAATCAATAATAAGAATAAAAACATCCATAATACAAAATACATATCATTTAGGAACATTAGCATTTGAAACATCCTAACAATACATAAATGCATAACACGAGAACATTATAAACCATCTATTGCAAAATAAACATCATAAGAGTACAAAATCACGATACAAATAGCTCGTACGATCAATCGTCTATAATAAGAGTGTCAACCGATACTCTCATAGTCATCAATATGACGAGCCCCAACATGGCCACTAGACCCTGCCCTTCGATGCCTTCGAGGTGGTGGAGGTCTAGGAGGTGGACCCATGACACCATCACTACTACCTGTAGCCTGTGACTACGATTAGCTCTGTGACTGACTCTAGGATCTAAATGTTCGATAGCTAGGAGCTCTTTGATTTGTAGGAACTACTCCCTCATAGAGTCTCTACACATACGTCAAGAGATAGAGATACACAGGCCAAAAGTTAGAAATGAAGGGGAGACCCTCAAAGAGTCTCATAATGATGAGAGGGTGGTCGCTTCTATGATAATTTTAGAAGATGATGAGTTCATCGAAACACCTGAATTTAAAGATTTTTGGGCTAAACTGAAGATGAAAAAATTTGAAGAGAGGAAACAATTAAACCTAATGGGGGTCGATGAATCTCAACAAGATGAAGTCATGGCTCAAACTTTCAAAGAGCTTAGATTTGATGAAATTGATGTTACCCCAGATGAGGCATGCAAAATGATTTTGATAAATGATATGTTAATTGTTTCGAGTATGACATTTAAACAAATGTTTTTGTTAGCCAAAGTGAGACATCAAGATGATCCAATCTTGGTTGCAAAATTTGACTCTCAGCAGTGATTGAGTGGAACAAGATTCAATACTAGAATTGAAACATTGGCAATATGGACCACTTTCAGAACTACTCACAAGCCTAAAATGATTGATATTGTAAAGCAAGCCAAGTGGTCTGCAATAGTTAAGACACTTAAAGATACTTGACTTTTGGATGTCGGTACAATGACCATGCACTCAGCTATGTTTACTAGGGTTGCAGTGAAGAATATACAAGATAAATTGGAATATGATAAGACGCGGATTAATATGAATGATGAGATAAACAAGTTATACATTGAAAATGTCAGATTAAAGGAACAATTGAAAGGGCCTGAATTGAGTCTGTAAAGAAATTGTTTTACATAAATCTAGAAACAAAGAACTCGATGATGATGTTGTGTCTCTCAAGCAACTGGATCTCTTCAAAGAAAGATTTGAGAAGGAGATTGAAACACTGAAGCGGATAAATGAGGATACCTAGAAGGGAATGAGGAAAAAACTCTTTCTATATATTGTTAGACAGATCTGATACCAGGAGTAAACTAAGAGGGGTGGGGGGGGTGAATCAGTTTACTATAAAAAAATCAAAACTATTGCATCTCAAAACCTTTAAACCGAAGCACAAAGAAACCAACATAGTGAAGGATAAAACATGAAAGCACAGTACACAGAACACCAATATTTTTTATGCGCAAAACCTGGTAAAGGGAAAAACCACGGTGGCAAACCCTACCCACAATCAGATAATACTTCTGTAGCAGTATGTGAAATAATTACAATGGGGATTGCACTTGCAATCAGACCAACCCTCTAGAGCTCACTGCTCATCACAAAACAGAAGTCTCGTTGACTTACAAAACATCGGACTACAATCTGGAAAGAATGAACTGTGAAAGTAGCATCTCCTAAAGCTTGATACAATTCTGGCTAAGCACAGATGTCTGCCCTACAATACCAAAAACCTTCAGTCGAATGATATATCACTTGTTTGCACATAAACCTTCCTCTGATAATGCAGGCATAACCAACGATCCCACAAAACCATCAATATACAAATTACATGAATAAGCCACCTATAAATACAAATCATCAACCTTAAGATAATGTCGGATAAACCCTAAACCCAAAAACCAATAATAACAAAAATTACATTACACGGTATCACCAGACCAATATATGATTTACATTACATAGCATGGGCCTAATTCAAATATCCAAACAATTATATCCGTTGGAAATTTTGTTAAGACCAAAATCAAGCACGTTTCACAAACCAGTAGAAACCCTTAGTGAAGTAACACAGAAAGTCTAACCGGATCCAAATAGGACCACCATAACAGCACGCCGGCCAATGCAAAGTCACCAAACACTCAGAATATGATCAAGAAGCGCCTTCAACATGATAGAAACTGATCCCATAAGCCGGACCAAAATCGTCTGACCAAAACATCAAATATCACTTACCGATAAAGCCAACCGGTACCAGGAAATACCAACCGGGAACAAAAGCGATAGCAACCGAAGCAACAAAACATTAACCAACAGAATATGACAAACATATAACCAGCCAGAGTAAGCATCCAAAACCGATTCCAAAGATCTAATCATACCGGATCAGAATCATAGCCAAAACCAAGATGATCACAAAGACTAACCGGGATAGGTCCAACCGGGATAGCCTCCAACCAGGATACAGTCTTGACATCAATGACAACACTTAACCAAATCCAACATATTGCCAACAATCTCCCCCCATTGAGGGCAACACCAAATGTGAAAAACATCCAAGTGCCAAGGAATGCCAACAATCTCCATCAAAGATATGACTGATTTTCACATGAACACCATCTCTCCCCCTTTAACATGAATGACAAAGGACGGATACCAAACCAAAAATACTGAACCAAATAGCTGACTACTCCCCCTGAGTAGTAGCATCATCTTATCAACCCGGATCAAAGAAAATATTTGATAAGCTTACCGGATTGATGCATTCCTGCATCTCTAAGTCTCTTCCGGAGGGTTGGTAACCCCCAACTGATCTCTGAGATATTCAAAAGTATCTTTAGGCAATGGTTTTGTTAGAATATCTGCAATCTGCTCCTTAGTAGGCACATAAACCAATCTGACTTCCTTTGCTTCAATTTTTTCCTTCAAGAAATTATACCTTACAGAAATGTGTTTTGATTTGGAATGAAATATCGGATTCTTTGACATATCAATAGCAACAGTATTATCACAGTGAATAACAATAGGCTCATCATAACTTATCCTTATATCTTTCAACATCTATTTCATCTATAAAATCTGAGTACAGTTAGTTGCAGCAGCTACATATTCTACTTCAGCAACAGATAATGAAGTACATGATTGTTTCTTACTAAGCCATGAAACCAACTTCTTTCCAGGAAAGAATGCACCGCCAATGGTGCTCTTCTTGTCATCCACATCTCCTGCCCAATCAAAATCTGTATAGGCACATACTCTGATATCATCATTCTTTGGATACCATAACCAAAGGTCTTTTGTACCTGCCAAATATCTGACTATCCTCTCGACAGCAATATCATGAGTTTCTCTAGGATCTGACTAAAATCTAGAAGCAATACAAACAACAGTCATTATATCAGGTCTAGTATAAGTTAAGTACAACAATCCACCAACAATTGATTTGTATCTACTTGGATTCACTTTAGGGGATTCATCATCCTTTAAAAATTTACAAACCAATCTAGCCTTGTTTCTTACAATTTGACCTTCCTCATTCAATTTGTTCCTGAAAACCCATTTAGTTCCAATAATATTTTTGTCTTTAGGTCTAGGAACCAGTTCCCATGTCTTATTTTGTTCTATCTGGTCTAATTCTTCTTCCATTGCTTTCATCCGATTTTCATCTTTACTCGCTTAAATAAATGATTTCGGTTCAATTTGAGAAATCAAACATACCTCTTCAATATCTAGCCTTCTTCTAGTCATCACACCTTTGTTTTTATCTCCAATAATCTGATCTTCAGAATGATTTAGTTTCACATACCTAGGAGTCTTTGAATTTTCTTGATTTACTAACTTTTTATATTGTTCAACAATCACAGTTGAATTTTTTGATGTTGTCGGAGTCACTGGTTCACTATTCTGAACTGATTCTTGCATTAGCGATTCAGGTCTGATAAATTCATCTTTCGGTCCACAGTCATATGATCTTATTTGATTACTGTCATGTTCATCCACCTTAACATACATGCTCTACAATATTCTATTCAATCTTTTGTTATAACATCTATATACTTTACTCTTAGTAGAATAACCCAAAAATATTTCTTCATCACTTCTAGGATCAAATTTTCCCAATGCATCATCTCTTCTAATGTAGCATTTACTTCCAAAAATTTTGAAATATCTAATAGTAGGAGTATGACCAAACCATAATTCATAAGGATTCTTACTGGTATCACCTTTTATGTGTACTCTGTTGAAAGTGTATACAACGCTATTGGCAACTTCTCTCCAATAGATATCAGACAATTTAGCTTCAGTCATCATAGTCCTTGCCACATCCAATATAGTTCTATTCTTCCTTTCGACCAATCCATTCTGTTGTGGAGTTCTAGGTGCAAAAAGTTGTCTTCTGATTCCATTCTTCTCACAAAAATTGTCTTCTGATTCCATTCTTCATAAGTGCTACCCACATCATTCTAGAATAATCATCAATAAGTAACATAAAGTATCTATCACCTTGAAAACTTTTAGTCATTGCCGGTCCACACAAATTAGTATGAATAAGATTAAGAATTTCATTAGATTTATCATGTATGCTCCTAAAATAAGTTTTGACTTGCTTACACATTTGACATTCTCTACATACCGGATTATGAGGTTTCACAATCTTGGGCAAATCTCTGACAGCTTGTGTTGAATTGATCTTCGCTATGGAATAAAATTTACATGACACATCCTCTTATGCCATAACCAATTTTCATCAATCTAAGCAATCAAGCAAGCCTTCTCACCAGAGTTCAAATGAAAGATGTTTCCTTTGGTCTGAGTTCCGAAAGCAATTTCCAATCCAAATCTATTGATGATCTTACATTTCTCATCCTTGAATTGTAAATGAAATCCTCTATCCACCATCTGACCTACACTCAAAAGATTATGCTTTAAGCCTTCAACGTAATAAGCATTACCAGTATCAGTCTTACCATCCAATGATATTGTTGCTTTGCCTTTGATCCTACATGCCTTGTCTCCAAATCTGACTAGTTTGCCATCAAATTCTTGTAGTGTTAGAAATTTTGACTTGTCACCAGTCATGTGATGTGAGCATCCACTATCTATAACCCATTCATCCTTTTCTTCAATTTTTGCAGCGAAAGCTTTCTCCTCAATATGAGTTGCTTCAATGACAAGTTTCGGAGAATCATCCTTGATAGCAATAAAAACCCAATCTTTACTGGAACTTCCATTGTCGATTCCACCTACAAGTTCATCATCATCATCATCATCAGTAATACCAAAATCATCATCATCATCAGTAATACCAAAATCATCATCACCAACATAATAGCATGATTTATCTGTATTCCTTCTAAATCTGGGTTTGTTCTGATATTACGGATTAGGCTTACAACTCTTCACAAATCTTTCATGATTCCTAGCAACTCTTTCAGGGCATCTAGAAGCAAAATGACCAATCTTATTGCATGAAAAACATTTAAAAGGCAGTTTTCCTTCATACTTACTTCCAGTCTGTCCTTTAGGAATTCTTCTAGCAATCAGAGCTTCCAACTCTTCAAGTTCTCTTTCTTCTCTCTCAATGTCCTCTAAATCTTTAGAATACAATTCCTTCCAATCTTTCTGTAGTGTCGTAAATTGTACACCCTTGCTAGGGTGATCCAATTTCACACTTAGGTTAGCACCCACCTTAGTGTGTCTTGCATCTTGCATTTCTAATTTCCCTTTAAGCATTTAATTAATTAATTTAATTAAATATAAAGTCATATTTCATCACTCCCCACATTATAAAATTGGGCCCTTTACCCTAAGTGTGCCCCTTTTTATTTTATTCCTCCAATAAATCATTTAATCATAAACCCTAATTATGTCCTATTTCGACCTTTAAAGCCCGATTTTGCATATCAAAACACCTCGAAATCAGCTGTAACTTTGGGATTCGCTCTAATATCATCATATCTAATGACCCTGAAAATTTGATGAAAAGTTGGTCAGACCATGGCGGGAATGCACATGGTCCTCGGCTTTTTTCCCGAAATTTCGAGAGCACGATTCTATGATATTATAATGCTTAACCCCAAAAGATTGGCGGAAATTCAATTTCTAGGTCGGCCTAAAGGCGAAATTAAGTCGAAATTAAGATCTAGGGTTTCATACATAAGAGCTATCTTTCTTCATTTGAAGGGAACTAGGAACTAAGATCTATCTAATCTAAGGGAGTTTTCAGCAAAGCAAGCATAAGGAGCCTTCTATGTAGTGAAAGAGAAGCCTATGTGGAGTCTTCAATAACATTCAACAACATTCAGTAAGCATTTGTCAAGCATTCGTCATCAATTAGGAGCCTTGAAGACATTGAAGAATAATAGGAGATCTAGTGGCAATATCTCTCCCTTGGGGATTGGTATGATTTCATGTTATTTTCATGTCTTTGTATGAGCTTTTTTACATCAATTTGCACATTTGCATTCATGTTTTAGATCATTTAGCATATTTGGTTTGAAGCATTGTCATTTACATTTACATCTACATTTAGGGTTTACTCTTATGCGTAGGGTAGCTCTAGTTTCTTATCATTTAGGATCTTGCATGCACACGAGGTTCTAGCACACACATTTTCAGTACATTATCAGTTATTTGTGGAGGTGGAAATCACCAACACAGGGGTTTCACTGAGGTAAAACCCCATATAGCCACCCAAAACTTCCCTTTTCAGTTGCAGGTACAAAAATAGGCATCCAGAGGCATTTTCAAATCTGGAAAAGGCATCAACACCACTCAGAAGTCTCAGAAGTGCAGAAATTTTTCAAGGATAGGGGCGTGGCGCCCTGGCCCCTCCATTTTGCAGTCAAATTTGACAAGTTGCCTACTCAGGACCTCCAGTTTGCAGTGGCTCAGTTGCAGCCTCCTATCTGCAGAAACAAGACAGTGGCATGGCACCCTGGTCCAGGTCAATTTTGTTCAATTTTCAGCATCAGGTACACATCCAGAATCCTCTCCCTTTCATGCTTTCAATATCTCGGTTTCAAATCTGCAAGTTTGTGTAATTCCGAGTTCATTTATGCTTCATTCTTTATCTCCTAATCTAGTTGATCATTCAAACCCTAGTTTTTCTCATCATTTGCAACAAGAGGAATAAAAACCCTAAGAGGTAATCCTTGGTTCTCTCTTTCTCACAAGAAGTAGCCAAAATGAGTTATCTCCCTAGGCTCTTTCGTATTCCTGATGTGTTGGCAAAAGTGGGATTAAGTCCTAATCACCCGATCTCGATTTTCCCACCCCCACACTATCTTTTTCTTACCGGAGACATGCTTTAAATGCAGTTTTTGTTTTAGTATCACTCTGATCTCCAAGTTCCTCAAGTTCAAAAGCAGTCAATTTACCAAGTAGTGTATCTCTGGTAACAGGGGTACTTGACATTGTCTGAAGTTCATTGCTTGCAGTAGCCTTCATTTTATAAGTCGGAGGTAGAACTCTCAAAACCTTTCACACAATCCCATCCTCACTAGCTAATCCGCCGCAGCATTTGATTCCCATAACAATCTCATTTACTCTCTCCATGAAAGAACTTATCTTCTCATCTTCTTCCATCTTCAAAGTTTCATATCTCACCCGGAAACCTTCAAGTTTTGCAATCTTTACTGCTTTACTGCTTGGTCACCTTCATAAAGAGTTTCAAGCTTTGTCCAGATCAGCTTTGCATTCTCCAACTCTATAGCATTCAATAGTTTTTCATCAGATAGGGCACTTAACAATGCTTCTTTTGCTCTAACATCATTTTCAGCTTTCTTTTGTTCATCAGCAGGTGTCGGTGTTCCAAAATTAGGATCATGAGGCATATACCCTTTCTCTGCTATCTCCCAAACTTCACCTCCAAGACATCTCAGATGAATCTTCATTCACTCCTTCCATATTTTGTAGTTTGTACCATCAAATCTAGGACTCTCCTTCTAGTAGGGATTGAATGTAGAACTTGATGCAATTGCCATCGCATCTCCTCAAGCGGTTAAGCTTCTGCAGAGAGGACCTCGCTCTGATACCAAATGTTAGACAGATCTAATATCGGGAGTAAATTGAGAGGGGGGGGGAGGGGGGAGGTGGGGTGGATCAGTTTACTATCAGAAATCAGAACTATTGCATCACAAAACCTTTAAACCGGAGCACAAAGAAACCAACACAGTGAAGGATAAAACATGAAAGCACAGTACACACAACACCAATATTTTTGACGTGGAAAACCCGATAAAGGGAAAAACCATAGTTGGAAACCCTACCCACAATCAGATAATACTTCTGCAACAGTATGTGAAATAATTACAATGGGGATTGCACTTGCAATCAAGCCAACCACCTAGAGCTCACTGCTCATCACAAAAGAGAAGTCTCACTAACTTACAAAACATCGGACTACAATTCGAAAAGAATGAACTATGAAAGTAGCATCTCCTATACAGTTTCGGTTAAGCACAGATGTCTGCCCTGCAATACCAAAAACCTTCTGTCGAATGATATATCACTTGTTCGCACATAAACCTTCCTCTGATAATGCAGACATAACCATTGATCCCACAAAACCATCGATATACAAATTACATGAATAAGTCACCTATAAATACAGATCATCAACCTTAAGATAAGATTGGCTAAACCCTAAACCCAAAAACCCATAATAACAAAAATTACATTACACGACATCATCGGATCAATATTATGATTTACATTACATAGCATAGACCTAATTCAAATATCCAAACAATTATATCCGCCGAAAATTCTGTTAAAACCAAAATCCAGCACGTTTCACCAACTAGTAGAAGCCCTTGGTGAAGTAACACAGAAAGTCTAACCGGATCCAAATAGGACCACCATAACAGCTCGTTAGCCAAATGCAAAGTCACCAAACACTCGGAATGTGATCAAGAAGCACCTTTAACATGATAGAAATCGATCCCATAAGCCAGACCAAAATTGTCTAACCAAAACATCAAATATCACTTACCGGTAAAGCTAACCGGTACCAAGAAATGCCAACCGGGAACAAAAGCAATAGCAACCGAAGTAGCAAAACATGAACCAACAGAATATGACAAGCACATAACCATCCAGAGTAAGCATCCAAAACCGATTTTAGAGATCTGATCATACTGGATTAGAATCATAGCCAAAACCAAGATGATCACCAACATTAATTGAGATAGGTCCAATTAGGATAGCCTCCAACCAGGATACAGTGTTTTCATCAATGACAACACTTAACCAAATACAGCATATTGCCAACATATATGACAAAATATTGGAGCACAAGGTAAAATTAGTCATGGATAAGCTTGAAGGTGTATACAAGAGCTATGAATTGTTACTACGAGCACTTGAGAACTTTAAAGAGAACGAGCCTATCTTGGACCCTCTGTTTAAGAAATGGTCGCCCACACACCACACTTGATTACTTTATGTAAAGTGTTGCAAAGGAATCCAAGTGCTCCTTCGACCATAAAAACAACAGAGAAAAGTGAAAATGGAAATTGATGAACTCAATTATATTTCTGTAAAGGAGCCTAAAATAAAGGATATAATTGTTTCCTTTCATACATTTAAGCACTGGTCTATTCTCCCCATTTGTGACAAGGATAACCATATAAAATATTTGGATGATTGGAAAAGTGAGTTTGGTCAAGTTGTTCCAAATATTTTGTCACATATGCAGGAGGAAAATGACGTTAGTATCTCGAGTTTCAATCTTTTCCTTGACAGAATAGTTGCATTGGACAATGGATATGCATGATTTATCCTTGAGGTGTGTAGTATAACGGATAAGAAATGGAAAGACCATTTGGTGAATGTCCCTAAAGTGCAGACATACAACAGGCCTCGTGACTATGACATATATCAATGGGAGAATCTACATTTGAAGCCATCAGAGGAATGATGTAGTGCAATAGCAACCAGTGAACTTAGTAACACACTCCAACTTTCAATAGAACCTTGCCAAGCCAACAGAGTCATGGGTTACTACTCGAATTATAAAGATAAGGAGTTTTGTTTATGTTCATCAACTTTTTCTCTATTTCGGCTATTTCTTGTTATGTTGACTTTGAATTAGTTGTAATGAATTGACACAATATTATATTAGCTTTTAAAATGAAGAGACATGTCTTTTTATTTTCGGGTAGGGTAAACCAAACGATTTATTTTGTAACGGTTTGAAGCTCGTTGCTTCTCCCATTTTGTATATAAGGGAGAAACCAAGACCATATAGGGGGTTAGAAGATTTCTAGAGAACACATACATTCTTTTGTAATACCCTTTTTTGCAGTGGCAACAATAGAATGAAAGAACTTGGTGTCTGATTCTCGATTTCAATTGTTTGTGGTAAAAATTGATAAATGTTGTTTGATTATCTCCAAGTAGATTTATTTCCTATTATTTAAATTAGTATATCAAGGATATTTCTGATTTATCAAAGCAAGAATTTTGTTTTGCGTGGTTTATTTGATTGCTTTCTACAAGGCAAAATTAAATTCATTTAATAAATCACAATAACTTATAGGCATCTCTTGGATTAAAAAGAAGAACCTAATAGCATACATTCTTGCACATTTATGCAAGGCATAAACAAATAAAGTGCCAAACAATTTGAGATATAATCAGGAGGAGGACACATCATTTTAGACTTTGTTGCCTTATAAAGAAGGCACCAGTCATAATTGTTCTCACAACTTCATTCAGCTCAAATTTCAATTATTTCCTTTTATATTAGTAGTGGAGGTAGGAGTTAGATTGATATTTTGATTATCTATTTCAAGTCCTCATGCCAAAATGAAATAGAGATCTAATTGAAAACATTAATCATATAAGTCTTACAATTTGTATGAGGATCATAATCTACTTTATTCTCATCAATAGTTTCATAAGAAGTAAATAATTGTTGATGATAGAGGTACACCTAAAGTGCAGAAGACACCAACCTTAGGTTTATTCTTGTTCGTTGGCCAAATCACTTGTGAAGCCGGATAATAGAGTTTGGCACTCTTAGGGTTTTACAATCTGTTGATTTTGGAACCAACAAGTTGTAGGGCTTTTCATATTAATATTGTTTTGTTTAAGATTTAATAAAAAGATTATACGGACTCTTAGGGTTTTACAATCTGTTGATTTTGGAACCAACAAATTGTAGGGCTTTTCATATTAATATTGTTTTGTTTAAGATTTAATAAAAAGATTATACGATTCACCAGCAAATTAGAGACTAATTAATCAATTCAACAAGTTAGAGATTAGTTCACCGCCCACAAATTATGGGTTTCGTATGATTTGGTTCGCACGAAGAAGAACAATTGTGAAATGTGGAAAACTCTGAAATTTTCAAGACATCTTTTAACTTTTCTTTTTCTTTTTTTTTTGTGACAAGAACGAGAATATATGTTCTGATCGGTTTGTACTAAGGATTCGTTATGACATATCAAAATATTATTTCCTTAACTATTTCAATGGTCAAAAATTGCACAAACATGCGGGTTTTTGAAGCAGCTATCTATCCTTAGCATGGCTCCAAAAGATAAGAATGATGAAGCTAAAGAGAAGATTGAGTGCTTAACATAACTCTAATTTTGCAAGAAACATTAGGACAATAAACATTAAGTTATAAAATCTAATTTAATATCTACGAGACCAGTTGACGGATCAAAGACTCCCCCTACTTGAACTGAGGAAGCAAAACTAGATACACCCTCTCCATCTAGTTTACGGTTAATATTTCCAACTTTTATTGGTTGCCTCAGGAGTTTCACACCTTGCTTCCAATATGTTTCTCCTTGACCTAAATTTTCCATAAAGAAAACAGGCATAACAAAGTTAGAACAAATGGAACCATAAGATTAAAGGGAAATTATTGTATTACATATACCTAAGCTAGTGCTCCTTAATGTGGACTATTGCATATACTTAAACAAATGCTCCTTAATGTGAACTATTGCATATATTTCAAATCACTGATCCTTATGTGAACTTCATAAGCTGTTTTTAAAATCATCCCTAAAAAATCAGGTGTGTTATTTATATGTTTTGACCTACTATTATTATTTTTATCTCCATTCCAAGTCCATCGTGAAACCAACCAGTCCACAAAAAACATTAATAATGAAACCAACTTACTGGCATCAATAGAATACAGATCACAAACAAAAACCTTAAAGTGGCCTTATTAAAAAAAAGTGTTCGGCAAGGATGGTGAACCTGGTCTTGTGGAGATTACAATAGATTCTTTAGAGTCCATAACCCAGTCCATCCAGAAGACAAATCCGTGGCATAGCGCATAATTTGGTAGTGGAACCTGTGAATCACTTCAATGAATAAAATATAGAGGCAAGAGATAGAAAAAATAATCCCTACAAGATACGGGTTAGACCTGTTAATACAAACTAATTTGCACAGCATGAATAGAAAATAATGTGCTTGGACACTAGACGCACCATTTAGTAAAATTAAAATAATTCTATAACGAACTAGCATGCTAAAGAAAGAGAGAATCCAAAGCTTGAAACAATCATAAAAATGAGTGAGAAACCACAGGCTGTTCATTGCTCTTTCTTCTTCCAATCTTTAGTACATTTTGTTATATGTGCAAATTATTGCATATGAATACGTCATTCTCTCTTTCTCCCTCCCTCTCTCTATTCCTCTCGTCAGAGTCTATCACTTCTTGAATGTCATTCCTTTTTATCCTCATCAAGATTTATTTCTGACAAAGGTTAAAGTTTTAGGTCTGATAAAGGACTTATCATAGCTAGATACGAAGACAGAGATTAAAGAAGCATAATAAGACAGTTACATACCGTTACTTTTCCCATAGTTCTTTGTATTTCTCCCGCAAAATGAAATTCCATGAGTGTAAAATCTTCACTGATTTCCTGGGAATGAATTTTAAACCAGGTTAGTGATCCTTAGCTAGAAAAAAATTTCCAGTTAACTTCAGGAATGCATTTTGTAATTATTAATTTGAAAATGCACGTGCAATTATTAATGCCAAAAGAGATTGATTGAAGACTATGCTAATCGATGTCATAACTTCGAAACTATACTAATCCAAATCCCAAGTTCACTATCTAAGATATATGCCCAGTACCAAGTACTAAGCAAGATAATACTTCTTCAGAAATAGAGCAGCTTAAATTGATAATGCATTCTGATAGACAAAATAATATTATTATATTTAATTATGAATACAAAAAGAAATTGCTAGTATTATTACTGAAAGTAAAGACTGCACTTGACATTTGGCCTAATATAGCCATTTTTCTTGTATTGCACTTTGGCCTAATATAATCATTTCATTAAATTCATAGTTACCAGACTAAAACTTGGCACAGAATCAACAAAGACTTGGCAATTTGAAAAAAGTAAAAACCATGAAATGTAAAGGTTATTTAAGGATTTAATGCTTTTTCTATGCACCTTTCACTAAATCAACTTTAAAGACATAATAAACTAATCAATTAGAAGCTACTTTAATCACATACATAAGTCTACATCAAGCAAATGACTAGAAAAATGAATTTGAGCTAAAGGAAACATTATGTTTTAAGTATATAGATATTTCCCAGTGCTTTAGTGTACAAAACTCGTGGCTTAAGGTAGCTATGGCATCAAAAACAAAAATCAAAGGTAAAACTATGGTTGAGAAGAGCCTACATCACTTGACCAAGCATTAGAATCTCTACAATAGGTTCTGCACTTGCATATCAAATAGAACCTCAAAATTGATGCAGACAGTACGTCTACATGTGTGTCAACGACATCCAAGGGAACTATTCACTCTCTCCTCCTCAAAATCAATATGGTCAACCCATGCATAGTCATCCTCAACAAAGATAGGATCCTCAGCCTTAGTGATCCAATATGATTATCGATCAACCGGCCTCTAATGTAGCAGGGAATATATTAGAGCCTGAGATTCAATTGTCACAAAAACAAAAGTTGTAATATATATAGACAAGGTCATTCAACCTTTGCACCCACAATCCATTGCATCTCTTAGATTGTATATGCTCTTACAAACTCCAAGGTGCTTCTATCTTGAAGCATTGCATGGTTGGCTCAACACACATATGGGAATCCTCTAAAGATTTGGCACTTTAGCACTAAACCTCTTCCACCATGTATATAAAACGGGAAAAACAAACTGAAAGGAACTTAATCTTACTGTTCAACATTAACATAAGAAATGTAAAAGTTAAAATACAAACTTAATTAACTTTTACTAGCAGCAATGTCATCCTAGTTGCCTTACATATCTCACAAAAAGAGCTCACCTTGCACAAGTCTGAAGATCTGAATCTTAGTGACAATTCATGCTCTAAGCTTAGGATCTACTTCTATCTGCTCTATGATGGTGTAGAACCAACTCAAAACCTCCTCATTGGCCTTGAAATCTGAGTGGAATTGGAACACAGGATTTAACAAATAAATAGTTGTATGTAAAGCCTTGTGAAACTAATGTTGCAATACAAAATAAATGATTTTTCATATAGGACTATATTTGTCCTCAACCTTGCGATAGATAGTGTTGAAGGTATAGCTGCGATAGAGATCCAAGATGCAACGTCTCTTATTTATCTTGTGAATGTCGATGAAATATTTTTGTGGCTGTCGGTGACTCTTTCTCTCCACCATGGAGTCTCTTCACTTCTCTGCCGGTGACTCTTCATGTCTATGTGGCTGACGGTGTAGTTGTGGCTGTCGGTGACTCTTCATGTCCATATGGCTGTCGGTGTAGTTGTGGCTGTCGGTGACTCTTCATGTCCATATGGCTGTCGGTAAAGATGTGGCTGTTGGTGTCTTTTCCTCTTCCTTCGTGGTGTCTCTTAACTTGCAATTCCGATTCTTTATATTCATTGTTCTTCTTCTTTGGTAGATGGATAGTTATATATTGCTGGCTTCACTCGTTTGTCTTGTAGCAAGTTGAGAACATTGTACAATCAATCTTATCTTATTGTGATTGATGGTAATCTGAAACTATCAACAGTTGTATTCAATTTAAGAGATATAATAAAGTTCATTTTTGAGTGGGTTGGGTTTTTCACCCTCAGGTGGAGGGTTTTCCCAACATAAATTATGTGTATCTTGTTTCAGATTTCTATGTTGCTAAAACATTAACAGATAGTTCTAATGGCCTCCTTGGCCCAATCCATTCCCTCATACATAGCCAATTACAATCCTCTCCCCATGTACAACACAGGGGAGGGTTACTAAAGTGTAATGACCCCTTCTCAAACCTGATCCTTTCTGCAACCGTTGGTCTCTTTCTAGGAAGCTTGGAGGCCAGTCGGAGGGTAAAATTAGGGTTTCCTATTTTTGAGGAGGTCTTTTTGGATGGGTTCATCGTCGGCTTTTTCTGATGGTTCAGAGGGCTTCGCAACGATGTCTTCATCTCAGTTTTTGGAGCAGTTTTCAGAATTTACTATTTTTAGTAAGTTCTATTTTTGGCAGGGCTCGCGTGGCATCGGGCAATCTCTACATCCTGTTCAGTTAACTCCAGGAGCATGGTCAGGTTCTAGCTTCAGATTTTGGAGTTGTGTGGTCAAGTAACTTTATTTTAATTAAATAATCATTATAATTATAAAGTTGCTTATCCCCCCTTGGCCTAGTCCAACAACTTAAAAACATCACTTAAAAGGGGGACTTTATGGGTGGCGCCCTCATGGAGGATTTATTTAATATTTTATCCTTGGCCAAAGTCAAAACATGGCGAAAACTTACCAAGGTGATATTTTTATATTATTTCATTTGACTTTTTGGCTAGGTGTGATGGCGCCATGTTGAGGAGGGGATTAGGGTTTGCCTTGGAAATCGAATTAGGGTTTTGAGGAGGCAAGTGAAGCTATTTATTGGAGTCTTGGGAGGATTGAAGGGATCTTTTGGCAGAATTTGTATTTGGGCAGCCGTCTGGCTCTGGACATGCTTCAAGGAATGGAAGCCTTCTAGCATAGGCATCTCTTCTTGCTTGAAAAATAGCAACTAGGGTGATTATATTCTCTATGTAATTGCATTTAGCCGTAGTTTATCATCAGAGTTTTCATTGTAATCATTTAGGCTTATAGTTCATTCAGTTTTCTGCATCTAGAATTCCCGCGACTAATTTCATGTTTTGTTCACAACCAGAAAATACAAAAAAATTGCATTGTGGGTATTAGTTCTTTGTATTTGCCTCACCTAGGCGTTGCATTTCCTAGGGTTTCAGCAAGTTTGGTTAATGCATTTATTTTTAATGACAAATCGTATTTTGCAGCCAGCCGTACCATTTTAAATGCATTGGAAATCGTGCCATTTTTCATTGTGAGGGTTTTGCAGTGTTGTTTGAGTCTTTCGCAGGTTTCCACGTCACCAAGGCATTTTGCAATTAGTTTCCGGAGGAAAGAAGATTGTACGAGGACGAAATGAGCTGTTGGCAGTGATCCATGGGTTCGCGGCTGAAAGTGCAGATTTATGTTGAATCAGAAACTCTCTTCTAAAAGGGGAGTTGTGAAAGAATTTCTTTTGATTGTACTCTGACCAGTAGTACTGGCAGTCTTGAACTGTGATCTTGATTGTAATTGTCAAGCTAACCAAACTTATCTTATCTACCTCCATCCTATGGTAGCTCCTCTCCCTGTTGGGATTGAAAGCACATCCTGGATGTCGAGTGTCTTTTCAGTTTCTGCAATCAATTAAATTCAAGCATTTAAGTTTCACTCCGTCATATGGTAGCCCCTGTCCGTCTGGAGTGGGTAGCACATACTTGGCGTTGAGTTCCTTCCAGTTCTAGATTTCAGGGACCCTCTGACCAATGCTCGCCATCCCGGCGCCATACTGGTTAGAGTTCTTTGCATAAGCAACTAAGACCCTCTGACCAATGCTCGCCATCCCGGCGCCATACTGGTTAGAGTTCTTTTCATAAGCAACTAAGATCCTCTGACCAATGCTCATCCACACGGTGCCATTCTGGTTAGGGTTGCTTCAGCAAATTAAATACTTTTTTTCTCAGAACTAATTGATCACTCATATAGTTGTTGTAATTAAGTTGATCAAAAATTTCAAAAAAATTGGCTAGGGATATTTCATAAAGGCTTTATAGACTTTAAAAAATGACATAAATAGATATTTGGATTGAAGGAGAGAACATAATTTTATAAAAAAAAAGTGAGAAAACTATAAAGATAGATAGATAGATAATTAGATAGATAATTTTTAACATCCACGAGGCTAAACATAGCCTATGGGACAGCTTGCCAAATTAAACCAACTTCAGTAACTCATTTCTTTTCTTGTGCAAGTTGACGATGATCACTCCCAACTTTTCAATGTACTCCTCATTGAATAGGCTATGCCAAGAGCAATCAGATAAAATATTAACAAATTTGTCCCTGCTGTCCTTGTAAGCATTGCATTCTAAAGTAAAATGGTGTTCAGTTTCCACATTCCCAGAATTGCAAAAAGTGCAAACTACCTCCTCCCAAGCCTCTTTTGGCCTCTTCCAACGCCCGGTCTCCCAGCTTAGCTTTTTTGTTGAGTCAATGCTAAGATATTTGTACTCCGCAACTTCCTCAAGTATATTGCCTTCAAAATAGAACTTATGCTGATTTTGGTTTTTACTATTAGAAAAAACCATGAATTTAGTCTTGCTGATATTGACCTGCATTCCCACCATTCTGCAAAATCGCTCGAGGACAAATAAATGTTCTTGTAAACCATACGCAGACTTGGCAATCAGAATGAGATCGTCTACATAAAGGAGCAGCCTTATAACAAATACTCCCAACTGGATACCTTCACCATTATGCTTGTTTAACCACTCTTCCAGCTTGTCGATATGTAAGCAAAATAGAGTAGGTGATAGAGGGCAACCTTGTTTGACCCCGATATCACACCTAAAACATTCTGAAATGTCGGATGAAGTTCTGAGTTTGACTTTCACCTCTTCGTACATCCTATGAACAGCAGCTCTGAGATGTATAGGAATCCCCAACTCTTCCATTCTAAGCCAAAGCTTGTCCCTAGGGATAGTGTCGAAAGCCTTTTTAAAATCAACAAAGCAACACAAAGCTTCATCTTTGTTTTCCCATCCTTTTTCGATAATGTGCCTCAGAGTGATATAGCGATCAACTGTCAAGTGTTTTGGCCTAAAACCAGCTTGCCCTTTAGCACATTTATGCTATTCTTCAGCCCATTTTCTGATTCTATTTTCTATCACACTGCCAAATAGTTTTGCAAACAAAGGATTAATCATTATTGTCCTGTAATTGGAGGGGTTATTGACGTCACCGCTCTTAAAAAGAGGTATTGCAAGACTGATAGTCCAATCTTTAGGGAACCCTTGTTGGCTGATATTGTTGAAGATTTTCGTAATGTGAGGAGCAAGCGATTTCATGCCCCACTTGAGATACTTCGCCTGAAGCTCCATCAAGTCCTTTGCCTTACCAACACCTAACTTCTTTATACCTATCTCGACCTCCTCCACGGTGAAAAGATTTGTCGTACTTTTGACCAAGGGTGGCGGGTCCACCTCACCATCTTGTTCATAAAGTTTCCTAGCATAATCAAACCACTGAGTGGCTGTGATATTATTTTCAGTTTGTTTCTTTCTTGGTTGAAGCTCCTTCCAAAATGACTTGGGGTTATTTTTACCAAGGAAAATTAGCTCCTCTCGCCTTGTGATCATAAAATTAGTTTTTTTCTTCTTTAGAATCTGCTTGTAGGATTTAATGTCAAAGTTTGTTTTATATGTCTCTCTTAGATTTCTCCTAGCCATTTTACATTCCTTATCAAACCACACATTAACTGGAAAACAGTTAGTTTCAGACTTTCTTTTCCTTGTTCTTTTGCACTTTGAAAGAGCCTCATGGATCAGCTTTGTTAATGTATGGCTATTAACATCATGCACGTGCATTTTCTCCCCCTTGCAAAGTCTCTCATGCGCAGCCCTAAAGATGTTACCATTTTCAGAGGTCAAAAGGACTCTGCCCTGTGAAAGTGATTGTTGAGGGCATTGAGTTTTTGCCCCAAGTTGCTTTTCTTCAGCCCACAAAAGATTTATGTACAGCGGTCTATGATCAGATTTGAGATCGCATATGTGTTCTCCAATTGCAACTTCCTCAATTCTCTCAAATAAATTATGCGAACAGATTGCATAATCAACCACGCTTGCACCATTGTAATTGTTGCAAGTGAAATTGCCCGACTTTGACCATCTAGACAAACCATTGCAAATTATTAAATCAAATGTGCCACATAAAGTGATCAATTCTTCCCCAAAATGATTGCAGCCTTTAGCATCTTCTAAGACTCTTTCGCACTGATGTTTTCTCTTTTTTGTGAGCCAAATAGGATTACAATTTTCTTTATAGCTGAGTATACTAGCCTGCTCATTTGTTGTTCTAGCGTGGAAATCTCCAACAAGGAGAACATCTCCTCGCTGTGAAAACACAGCAACATCCTTTTTTAAGGCTGCACAAGGGTCTGTGTGATCTAAACCGCGCTTTTTATAAGTTTTAGAGACTTGAGGGGCAAAATAACATGCTGCGATCCTGAGAAGACTATTGTTTTCCATGATTTTGAACCATATGAACTGTTTATTAGGGTCAACATTTTCCAACTGAATGACACGTCGTCCTTTTTCTTTCAATAGAACCATTATACCTCCATGACCTTTACCATTTGTTGTGACGTATTCACACATCGCCCCATTGCAAATGGGGACCCCTGCTTTTTGCTTTCTGGGGTTAGTTTTCTTGGCTTTGTCTTTTAGGTTCCTAGCTATTAATCTTTAGATTGGAGAGTTGCTAGAGAGATCTTTAGGATAGCAGGGTCTGCTTGAATTGAAGTGGGTCAGGAGGTGGTCCAGGTCAGGATCTCTGATGAAAGTTTCCTCTTGGTTAGGCCTGGGATTGTTTTCTAGGGTTGAGTCTTAATTGAGTTTGAGAGAGTCATTGTGCCTTGTCAAAAGTCTAAGAAGAAGCCTTAATGTGGTCTTGGTTTTGAAGGTTTGATAGCTTAGTTTGAATGAGTCAGGGAGATGAGTGAAGAAGGTAAACTCTTAGAGTCAGTGTCGTCAAGGACCCCCTCCCCCTTAAGGATTTGGATTGATTAGGAAGCAGTAAAGGAACAGGAGCAACGTCGAAGTTTCAAGGAGAGAATGAAGAAAGGTGAAGGCAATTAAGAGTAGAACATCAAATTCGCTCTTGTACCTCTCTGAGGGACCAGAGCGAATTACTCAAGGAAAAGGTCATTGCCTCATTTGGATACAAGTCTTCATTTTATGGCCTTGTTTGATGCAAACTTCATTCACCCATCCCTTTGGAGAAGCAAACTAAGTGAATTAGACTTGGAAATTTGAGTGAAAATTAAGAATTTAGGCAAAGAAGACCAAATTCGCTCAGGTACCTTCCAAAGGGTCCAAAGCGAATTTCACCTAAGCTCCAGACCCTTCCAAAGGGACAAGAGCGAAATCTTCCTTAGCTCCCTTTTGACTCCTATTTTGGACAAAACTTCACTCTAAGGCATGGATTGGGAGGAAATTAGCTTGAATTCACCCTTGGAGACGCCTTAGACAAACTTAGACTTGGAAATTTGGAGAAAAGGTCAAGAATTTGAGCATTATTGCAAAATTCGCTCCTGACCCTTCCAAAGGGTCCAAAGCGAATTTCCTTAGACTCTTCTCTTGCTCCCAGTTTAGACCTCAAAGCTTGCTCCTAGGCCTTGATTGAGTGAGGAATGACCTATATATGCCTTGTGAGCAAGTTGGAACGAGATGGGATGAGGAAATTGAGCCTAAAACATCAATTTCGCTCCAAAGGGTCCAGAGCGAAATCCTTCAAGGGACCCTCTTATCTCACTCAAACCGTTGAATGAATCCTATTTCAAGTAGATTTGAGGGCCAATAGACTTGATTGAGATGGAGGGAGGACCCAAAAGCCAAGTCTAAGAGCAAAGTTGATGGGAAAATTTGGAATTTGAGCTTAAAGAAGAATTTCGCTCCTGACCCTTCCAAAGGGTCTAGAGCCAATTTCTCTAAAAACCTCTCTTGTTTCTAACATGGTTTCAAAGCCTTGATTCCATGCCTTGAGTGAATGAAAAATGATCTATCCATGCCTTTGGAAGTGAGTTGCAAGCAAGTGAGATGAGGAAAATTGGAAAAATTGAGCTAAGAAGCAAATTTCACTCGTGACCCTTCCAAAGGGTCCAGAGTGAAATTCCTCTTTAGGTCCTGTCCTTCCAAAGGTACCTAAGCGAAATTGTCAGGATGCACTTTTGATCCAACGTTTTGAACTAGGCACCTCCTTTAGGTGATTTGTTACCATGTCCTAAGGTGAGAACAATGTGAATGAGGGTGAAGTTTGGATGTTTGAATTATATATAAGGCTAATTCCTCAAATTCGCTCCTAACCCTTCCAAAGGGTCTAGAGCGAATTTCCTTAGATCTCCCTTCTTGGTCCTAATCTACATCATAAACCTTGTCCCTATGGCGTTATTGAGAGAGAATTGATGTGTACAACAAACTTGAAGACCAAAATGCTAGGAATTTGAGCTAAGAAGCAAATTTCACTCCTAACCCTTCCAAAGGGTCCAGAGCGAAATCCTTCAAGGGACCTCTTATCTCACTCAAACAATGGAATAAATCCTATTTGAGGGCGAATTGACTTGATCTTGATAAAGTAAGGGTGCAAAAGACAAGTCCAAGGCAAGTTGAGTGTGAATTGAGTCTCGAAAACCAAAATTCGCTCCTGACCCTCTCAAAGGGTCCAAACCAAAATCCTTAGATGGACTCTCTATTTTGCCTAATGCACTAAAAGAACCTTATTTTAAGCTAAATTGATGGCGAGTTGACTTGATCATGATAAGAGGAGGTTTGATAAGTTAAATTCAAGGCAAAGAAAGGATGAATGGAAGATGAATTGAGCCTAGGAAGAATTTCGCTCCTGACCCTTCTAAAGGGTCCAGAGCGAATTCTCCTAAAACACATATTTGTTCCTTGTTTAAATCAAAGTTTTTGTTCCTAGGGCATGGTTGAGGGAGGATTGATGTATACTTGCCTTAAGAAGTGAATTGAAGCAAAGGAAATGATAGAATTGAGACTAAATGACAAATTTCACTCCTAAACCTTCCAAAGGGTCCAGAGCGAATTTCACTTAAGCTCCTAACCCTTCCAAAGGATCCAGAGCGAATTCTCTTGAAACCTCTTTTTGCTCTCAATTTTGTATCAAGCCTAACGTTGATTGAGGTTGATTGAACTTAGAGGCATCCTTAGGCATACATTTGAGTCAGTTGTGGTCACAAAGTGTGAAGAATTTGTCCAAAAATGCCAATTTCGCTCCTGACCCTTCCAAAGGGTCCAAAGCAAAATTCCTAGGAGGTCTAGTGTTTTGCCTAGGCCCTCGAGCGAAACCTATTCTTAAGTATTTTTGGAGGTGAATGATTTGATCTTGGTAAGAAAAGGTCGAAAATGAAGTCTATGTAAGGTGAATTGAGCAACTTTGTCAAATTTCGCTCCTGACCCTTCCAGAGGGTCCAAAGCAAATTTCATTATAGGGTTGGTCCTTCCAGAGGGTCCAGAGCGAAATTGATCATAGTGCCTTCTTGTTGATGGTTTGAAGTGGAAATGCCATGTTAGAATGAATATCATGTGTACTTAGAACTATTTTTGTGTGTCTTGCAGATGAATAAAATCAAGTTGGATAAAGATCAGGCTAGGACAAGGGCGACCTCTTCAAGTTTCATCATCATCAGGGACATTTAGATGCATGAGAAGGTACCCAGGGTGTTGCTAAAATCAAAGGACTGAAAGTAATAGAACTATCCTCAAAGAGATCACAAGATATCAAAAGAAAGATCTTATAAACATTTCAAGGCAAGATGAGCTACTAGAGAAGGTGACTTGACCATGACTTCCTATCACCATTATGCAAAATCAAGAGGAGACTTCATCAAACACAGGAGAGTCAAGGGGAGGTACATCATTCATCAGGTACATCAAGGACGAAGGAGGATCAACCAAAGTCAATGCAAGGGTACGTTGAAGAGGCAGATAGTTTCAGAAGAGTTAATTAAAGTTAAGCTTCTCATCGAATATCAAGAGATACAAAATTCCCTAACCAAGTACAAACGCAAGACAAGGTGGCATCCCAGTCGTTGTTCCTCCAATCAAATAGGTCCACATCAGCATGTCCAGATTCAATGTACCTAACTCACCAGTGATGGCACAAACTTCGAGGCACCTACCCAATTTCCTATTGGTCCACACTCATTAAGTGTAATTTTTTCATTGGCTAAGAGAGTTTGTTGTAACAAACCCTAATTAGGGTTTTCATCTTGTAATCCTAGCCATTGAAATGTAAAGAGCTCTCTATATAAAGCTATGGCTCTTCATTTGTAAAGGTTAATAGTGAGTTAAAAGTTGATGAATAGTCAGTAGAATAGTTAGTAGCAAAGAAGTAGTGAATAGAAAACAATCAAAGTAGATTAGGAGGAGAAGGCAAGAAATTGTTGTCTTAATTGTAAAAGATTCCATTTTCATTGAAGATATGGTGAAATATGTTGTCCCTTTGCAATGTGCATGGTTTCTTGTTGAATCTTCATTTTAAATGATTAGATTGAATGAAGGAAGTTACTGAATGCACTCGCGTGGAATCCGCCTAGCCCATACCACTAGCCTCTTACTGATTGTAAAGGCGCCCTGCGTGGTCAA
The DNA here is from genome assembly GCF_030272615.1 of Cryptomeria japonica. Taxonomy (NCBI): domain Eukaryota; kingdom Viridiplantae; phylum Streptophyta; class Pinopsida; order Cupressales; family Cupressaceae; genus Cryptomeria; species Cryptomeria japonica. Next base: position 56,189,901 of record NC_081413.1, on the reverse strand, counting down.
CTGGCATTGAATGACGTTAATCTCGAATTGTTATGCATCTATTGTTCATGCATTAACTTGAATGGTGATCAGTGTCTGATGGTGTAACGATTTGAACATATTCGAAGCATCCCTTGGAAGATTGCACTGAGTTGGTGTCGGATTGTTCAACCTGATGGTGAGACCCATCCCAGTAGGACTCCACCTAGTTGTTCACCTATCTTCTTACATTTTGGGTCTTAGATTAGACTCTCTAAACCCTGCATCTTTTGGTTATTCTTTATTCTCCCTAGTGAGTAGATAGGACTTGAGTTCCAGCAGATTAAATGCTCAAGCATTCGAATGTAAGTCCTCTTGTGATTCCAGCATAATCACATCATACCACAAGAGCTTATCCACGCATAGAGACCCTACATATGAGAACCTTGGAGTTATTTCGATTGATCCTTAGGCAAATCTTCAGCATTCGAATAACTTTGTTCAAGAGGGGATAAGATACCTTGGTATTTTATTCTGTGTTCGCATGTGCAAAACACATCAACACCATTTCCCGTTGCCTCATTTCAAACTGCCAACTTCCAATAGCCCTCAAACAAGGGAGTCCTACATCCTTCGTGCTCATGTGTCTCTATGAGACAAATAATGTCTTTGCCTTCCGCAATAGGCCCTAACCCAGGCCCACGTCTCCAAGGATAACCTCTGCAATTCCAACATACCAAACTTAAATGATAAACTAGTAAAATGAGCAAAAGATACGCCAAATAAGAGCCTACATCCTTGATCTCCTTTACAAAAGACTGAAAATTATGCTCAATGAAAACTTGGTCAACCATGCCGACTCTTGCTATGGTCCTCGCATATGAAGATTGAAACCACTCACTAACAAACATTCACTTCAAGGAAAGCCTCAACTTAAGCAAAGATTTTCATGTGATAAAGTTCATTGCAAAGCAGGTTACATCAAGATGAGAAAACTCCACTATATATTTCCTCATTGAATTGAGGACTTTGTTGCAGCAATTATCACTCCCATGAAATTTTCTTGTTGAAATCCTCACATGTTTCATCTAGTTTATTTGTCACTTTGTTGCATATATATGTAGAATGTCAAAGTGTTTCCTTTGTTGCTTGCCTTGTCTCAAGTGAGATTTATTGTCTTTAGCTTTGTGCTTACGGGTTTCACAAAGTCATGAAAGAACACAAAATCTAAATGTGTTCTCCAAGGCGTGTTCTAATGAAAGCATGAAAAAAAAGCATTGTGTTTGAATAGCAAGAATTAGTGAAGCCCATACTTTAAGGCAATTAGCGGTAGCAAAGGAAGGTGAAGATTGTTCCTAAGATGGAAAATCCCAACAAAGAGTGCGCTTGAGGAAAAAATCTAGAGAGGCAGAAATACCATGTTGGAAAAGTGACAAGGACCTGTTAGCTGCATGCCTATCAACTTTATGCATAGCCTAGCACTGTGTTTTGTACATTGTGATTAACTTTCGAGTGACAACAAAAAGGAGGGTAGTTGATAGGTTACAGCATGGGTTTAAGTGGCTTAAGCAAATTGAGGTTTATTTTAGTGTGTGTGTGATATTAGTAAGGAATAACAGGTTGTGTTTTTACAACTCAAAATGGAGAGTCGCATTCTAGTTTAATGGGAAGCTTATCTAATAACTTAACAAAAGAAGAATAGGGCATAGTATCCAACTTGGAAAGATCAAAGAATTGCTTAAGAAGAACTTCTATCGTATTGGACACAGAACTAACTAGAAGATTTAAAGGGCAAGATTTCAGCTTAAGTAAGTTATATGATCAAGATGCAGATTTCAAGGAGACATCAGCATATTAAGGCAAACAGAAAAGGTGCTTAAGGCAACTTGCTTTTATGACAAATATAGGCTACTATAAAGGTTGCAAAAATCGTGTCTACTGATGAGAGCCAATTATAGCCCATTTTATACCATACTTTAGATAATTTCATACACCTTTACCCTCATTTCCACATTCTATTTCTATTCAATTTCACTGTTTTAGGTTGCATATGATTAAATATTAGTAAGTAGTATTTATATACTTTTGAGATGGAATTATGAAAATTAATTATTGATTGTTATTATTAATAGGCATTATTATCTTCTTCCTTGGAAGATATATTTTACAAGATGAAAGTTGAAGGGTGCAGGTCCTCCTATCATTTTCTAATCAGGAAATGATGTGTATTAATTTGGACATGCATAAATGCTTCTAAGATGGCATAGTTGCTGACTGTACACTATTGGTTATCCTCCCTTGGTTCTTTTTGCAAACATTCTACACCCACGTTGGTTTCTCTTCATCATATCTTATTATGGACAATGCAAACTCGTGCAAGATGCATTTTCCAACTGCATAGAGACCTTCGGTTTTCATTTGCTGTTAAGAGAATATATTATTTTTGTGACCAACCGATATCCCATGATTTTCTACAGTAACTACTGCATCCACGTGAAATAATAATGTGTGGGAAACGCTCTCTCTCAAGGAAACTGTAAATACTCGTTTTGGGTGAACAGATATGTTTGGCAGAACCGCGGATCTCCTCATAGCTATTCCTGCTCATTGTTATAACAAATTTGTTTGGCATGAATAACCACCGTTCCCTTTATTTTATTTGTAACTACTTACAGCCTGTAAATAAGGTTGTATGTTAGCTATTGTTTTCTTATCATAAGTTATCTCTATTTTTGGTCTATATGTGTTGTAAAGTTGTGTCTATATAAGCAGCAGGAGACATAAGTAGTGGGGATATATATGTACAGTTCTACAGAATGCACAACAGCGTGTAGAGATTATTATCATTTTAAAATATAAATTCTATATTTGTGTGCATGATTACAAAGTTGTAAAACCAAATCTTTTCTTCATCACCAGGCAGCTGAGGAGGCGGGCCCACTCTGAAGTTACCCGGTGATTCTTTTCATTTATGTATAGAGTGCATTTGAGTTTGTTTTTATTTGTATTTTGATCAGTTTAGCATTGTATGGTATGTATTTAATCATAATACATTAGTTTATATATTCAATATCCATGCTTGATTGTGTAATAATATCTACTTCATTTGAATTCAATTATGAATTAATTAAGGATTCTTTGTGAGTTGCAGCTATTTTCATTGCAGATTATTTTTGCTAAGTTGTCTTTGTTTTTGATGTTCCTGTTGCCAGGAAGTGACAGTTCCTGTCGCTGGGATTTATTTGGTTTCTCATAGATTTTCTTTCGTGTGTTGTAGCTGCATTCATAATCCCTCATCTCACAACTATCACCCCTTGATGGCATATTGCTCGGACAACTTTCACAAGCTTACGCTCTCGGATTGACACAAATAGACCAAGCTGAATTTCATCATACATTATTAATTATTTGCCCCAGTGTTGGCCTATCATCTACCAAAGGAAGAAAGACTTCTCTATTCATGAGGAAAGTATATACTGCCAAAACTGCAGAAAATTTTGGTGTTGAAAAAACCATGCCTCGTTTGCAAAGGTATGTGTATTGACCCAAAATGCAAGATGAGATCTCAATATCCTTTGAAGATGTATATTATGTTGCATAAGCAAATCCAAAATTAGGAAAAGAGGATTGTCCACCCCTCTTTCCATGCCTACTAGACTTTGGGAGAGCATCTCTATAGAATTTTTTTGGGATACACTAATGTTTAAGCATGGGCATGACAACTTGCATGTTGTGATAGATAGATTCAACAAAACATGTTTTAATTCAATGAATAAAGATAATAAAAGGACGTGAAACAAAATGAGTTTGTCCTTTTTAATGTTCAAGTATATTTTAATTGCCTAAGTGTTGGTTGAAAATTTTGTACACTTGGGGAAATATACAAAATTGTGGTTTCAACCACAGCACACGAGTAAAAACTCTCCTAATTAAGGGAAGGCTCCCCCTATCTAACTACAACTTGGAAAATAAAATGGGATGGGACAGCAATCTTTCTTCTTTTTTCAAGAAAGACAATATCATTTTCTCTTCACAGAAAAGGATAGCGATTGAATAACAGCAGTAACCACTTTCAAGTGAAATAAGAGAAAGGAAATGAAGTTTCCTGAAAGCGCAAAGACTTCCGTCACTTCCTTCGGGACGGGACAGCAATACCAAGCTCAAAGACTTGACTATTGGAAGTCCTATCTACCCTTTGCTAAACTAAATTTTACAAAGAATAAAAGATAACAGCTCAAAGACTGGAATAATCTATTATTTCAACAAAAAAACAAGAACTAATGCAAACTCAAAGACTTGCTGCTATTTCTTATCAAACAGTAATTTTTCCTCAAGAATAGACGCAAGCTCAAAGACTTGCTGCTCCTTCAAGAGAATTTCCTATTTTAATTAATCTTCTCTACTTGCAGCTCAAAGACTTCAAATCAGATTGGACTAAGCTCCTTTAGAAACACTTGGCATAGAAGAAATAAAAGATTCAAACTCAAACATGTAGCTCAAAAACTCAAAACTTGAGTAATCCTTCTTTATTATTCTTCAAAAACTTTCAATGCACATACATAAGCTCAAAGACTTCTTGCTGTAAATTTGGCAGAGTTTTTGCTTGCTTTCCAAAAGATATCGATTACGATAGACCCCTCAAGTATTTATAGAAGAGGAGCCTTGAAAAAAAGGTGGGAGGATCCTAACTAACTTGAGAGATTCTCTCAACCACCAAGACTCATTCAATAAATAACTGAGACTTCATTAACTAAATAAGAGTTACACCAACTAACTAAGACTTATTCCAACTACAGTCCTAATCGGACACAACTTGTAGTTGCCTTACATGTAATTACAAAAGTGCAAGTAATGTGTAACTTGCATTTTACAAAAAAAAAATACTTATACATGTAACTTATCAAAACTAAAATACAACTAAAGATTACAAAAGAGGGAAAATTCAACTAAGTGTTAAAAAAACACTTAAGTTGCATTTTGTGAAGACACAAATCCTTGAAATTTCTGGATGCTCGCTTGTAGTTCATCGGGATTCGGTTCATGGGTGTTTTTGGCAACAACCATAGTCTTCATAATAGTGTTGTGACAGCGGAGGAGCGCAAAATTGTTTTTATCCAGGATACACTAGATTTCATGCAAAAAGGCTTGGTGTTTCATCAATGCTTGAATCGAAGCTGCCGAGAATTGTTCTCTCCTCCATTCATTATGAATCCTCATCTGTAAATCAGCAAGAACTTCTTCTTCTAGAATCAGCTCTCCATCTTGACTTACTATGTTGCAAGAGGCCCTTTCACAATGTGATACAATACCTCGGTAAACTTCACCCCGGAATCTCCTTGCATCACCGATCTCCTCAATGAGGGATTTAAGAACAAGGGTCTTGTTTTCCAAGAGTTCTTCAAATTCCAAGTACATGACCCTGGAAGAGATGATGGCATGCTCCTGCAAAATACTCAGTTGTTGTTGGGGCATGGTACGCTAGATTGTCAGACTTTTCTCAACACTTTCCAAGTTCTTATTGAAAGTATTAGAAGTCTGATCTAGTTTCTCCTCAATAGTCTCTAGTTTAGACATTATTTGAAAAATGTCTTTTATTACTTGTACACATTGATCATGAAGTTGATCAACCCAGGAATCCAATGCGTGTACCTTTTGAGCAGCCCTTTCCACTCCATGAATCGATTCTTGGGAACCAGAAGAACCTATGGAGTTACTCCCTTCAGCAACAGGTTTTGTGATTTTATGAATGGCTGCCTTAAGCTGTCGGTTTTCCTCTTCTAGCTTGTCTTTCTTCGCTAGAAGCTCATCACACCTTTGCTCCCGTGAAGCAACGAAAAACTGAGCATCATGTTTAATGACCTCATGCGTTTGCTTGCCCAACTCTATCCTCGTAACCTTATAATCAGCAACTGAAATTTCATCAAGTGGCTTATCTACAATAGGTTCCACAATTTCAGCTACTTTCATCTTGTTACTGTCAACCGTTACTCTGGAGATAGTCTTGGCCTTCTTAGCAACTTTAGATCTGGACTGTTTCAGTTGCTGATAGTCAAAGGCATCAGGTGAGATATCTTGCTTCTTGCTTTTCGGGGTGAAAGAACTAAGCCATGGAGGCAAAGTCATCAACTCTCTTCCAGTAGCAGCTGTAGGCAAAGGAGAAGCAGTTTTTGTTTCAATTACCGTGGTCATCCTAGGAGGAATATCTGTTTGGACAGCGACCACGGTTTGCTCAGTTACCAATGGGCATGAGGATTGCCTCATGAATTCTTCAAAACCAGAAGTGGAAGTATCAATTTCTGATAACTGAATGCAAGTAGGAATATCTTCAAGAACTTTCAACACACTTTCTTGTTGATCATCAGGAGATGGCTCGTATGCTGAAATGGGAATTGCATTCTGAGGAGAATCATCCACAAGCAAATCAAGAGGAGAAAGAGGCGTCTCAATGGAAACTGGAGGAATGGCCTCATGAGGCGACTCTAAAACTGGAGACTTAGGAGCGTCATCAAATTGCTGCCCCTCTTCTGGATTATCCAGATCAATCACCTGAACATGGAATCGTGATTTTTCCTTCCCACGAATAGTCGTCTCCTCAGAAGGAAGCACTACTGCACGACTGACTCGTAACTTGATCCTTGTGCCCGAAGATGAAGCACCCTCCTTCTTGTCAATTTGAATCTCAGATTTCCGTCCAAGAGGCCCCGTAGAATCATCTTCTTTACCAACCTTGATTTTGATAAGTCTAACAGCATTAATTTTCAACCATGTGTTAGTGTTGGCCAAGATAGGCTGAAATCTGTCAAGGATGGAGATGCACTCTTTGTGCGACCATTGGATCAAAGGAAGTGGAGCTTCCTCAACCCTTCGTGAAGTGTATTCAAGATCAAGTATATGCCCGTCATCAATCATCCCTTGTGGGATATCCGCCAAGTTCAAGTCAACAATTTGCTCAACAGTGAGCTTGCAGTAATCCATCTTGAGGACTTCGGCTTCTGCGCGGAGATCTACCCAGATGTCTTCAATGCGATGAACATGCACAAAGGATTTCTTGATCTTCTCCTTCATACCTCTATAATCAAAATCTGCTCTAGGTTTGAACCTTTTAAGCTTGATTTCCTACAATTCAGCCTCCATGGCCTTAGCCTTCACAGATGTGACAAGGGAGTATCGGTCAATTTTCAATGGGTTTGTGGTAGAGATCCCTATTCCAACCTTATGCTTAGCAGACTGAAAAGTGTGAACAGCCATGATTTGTCTTCCCAACTCCATAAGAATTATCTTATTGGTTGGGAATCTTGGAAGCATGTATGGCTGACCATCATAGCATCCTATCCTCATATAGGTGAAGGTGGGAAATTGCAGGAACAAACACCCATACTCGGACACCTTGACCCATGCCTCATCTGATACTCTTTTGTTCCTGAGATTTATGTCAAACTGACACATGAAATATCCGAAGAATGCATCTTGGATCCTTCTGAAATACAGTCTGCTGGGTCTCGACGGCAACTAGTCATAATATTCCCAAACTGGTATAAGCGAGCGATCACCCTTGGTAGAAAGACCTGGAAAGTGTCTAAGTGATGCTGTTAAATATACCAAATAAGAATTCATGAAGAAGGTCATGGTGGTAGGAACTGCTGCAAGTTGTTCGCACAAGGCATCATTGATGACTTCCCCCCATGAAATGTGATGTGACTGCCGTATGAACGTAATGAACTGATACATCCATGGCTCAAAGACATTGGAATGCTCAAGGCCCGTCATACTGTTGAGAAGAGTGATGGTGTCTCCTATCTCCCATTTGAAATCACAACGGTACAACTTTGCCCACCTTGAGAAGGAAGGACGTGGCTCTTGGATCCACCTATTGATGTGCCGCTTGGAATCTTTTTCCTTCTTCACGTAATATTCCGCTGCACTTTCTTTGGTGATTTCCATATAAACAGGTGCAAGAGGTATTCTGAAGACCTTCTCGATTGTATCCGCATCAAGGCGAATTATAGCTTCACCATCATCATTTTTGATGACTCTTGATTCCTTGTCAAAATGATGGGCGCATGCAAGAACAAACTCAAGTTCTAAGGCAGCCACTGGGAAGGAAGATGCATGATGGATATGGTTGTCCAACAGCCGCTGCAAGTTATTATCCTGTGGATCTTCTACCCGGTTGACGAATTCTGCCATATCAACATGCCCTATCTCCGTGTCTCTGATGCGATCCAAAGGAGAAGAAACCTGGGAAGGTGCAACCTCATTCTGATATTTGTCATATTTGTATTTCATTTTCTTTGGAGTTGGAGATACCGGCAAATCTGACATTGATCGTGAACCTGGAATACTGTGATGAAGACTTAAAAGGGTTAAGGCAACATCATAGTCAGCTGCAAATATCATTCTTCCTTCTCCAAATGGGTAAAACTTTGATCCTTGAACTTTACGATTTTGTGAGAGGAAGAGGGGAAATATGTAGAAATGGGAAAATCTTGACTTTGACCAATTTCGGATCTTGGGAGAATTTTCGCAAGTATACAAGTTGAAAAGGACATACATGCAATTGGGGTTTTAAAACCCGAATACAAGTACACTTGTAAATTCGAAAATGGAGAAATGGACGAAAAATGAGATTTTGACTTACGGGAAATGATGGAAATGGAAAGTACGGATATGGGGAACATGAATGGATAGAAATGGGAAAATCCGGGAAAGTCATTTTCATGAAAATGGGAAGAACTCTTCAACATGTAATCCAGTTTTCAAAACCCGAATTTGCAACGGAGGGGTATTTCACACTTTTTAATTTGGAATTTTAACCAAAAATGTTTAAATTCCTTAACCGTAGGGGAAGAACAAGAATTTCCAACGAACTTGTAATCGAGATTAAAAATCCCGAATACAAGTAAAGAGGGAATTTTCAGGGAAGAACAATGCAATTCAAAAATTGCATACCAAAGGAAGAATCCTCTCACAAAAACCGATTTTTGGGGGAAGAACAACACATAATTAAAAATGCAACTAAGAACGAAAATTAGGAAAACAAGACAATAATAAAATGAAGGAAAGAAAGGAAAGAGAACATACCTTTCTTGAAAATGCAAAATGCTTCTCCAATAATGCAACAATTCTTGGAATGAAGAAGCAAAATCAATTAATAGAAGCAATCCGTAATGCAAAACCCTTATCATGTTTTTGCAAGAATGTCTTAAATGGAAAAACGTGGCAGCAAACAAGAGTAAAATGTCATGGAAAATGCTCGAATACTTCTTAACCCTCAATGCCTTGGTACTTCAAGCCAAAACGATTCATCCCTTTGAAGATTCGTGGCATCAAATGCTTCCAAAATGGAGACAAAGGAATCACGTGTTAGCTGAAAAACGTGGTATTTGATGCATTTTAGATGGATCATTAAATCGCTTAAATCTTATCCCAAACTCCACACCTAGGTGAGAGAAGGGAAAACAATTTAGGAGAATGCAGATTTGTGGAGTGAAAAATGCCCAAAATGTGGATTGAAGGAACCACGTGTTAGCTGATTTAGCTCAAAAAACCAGTAACAATAAACCCTAAATGGCGTAAAATGTGTTTGTAAATGCATGAGAATAGGATAGAATCCTAAACGCCTTGCATCTCCAACAAATCTCCACAAAAAGTCGCTTTGACATCTTCAACAAATCTGTTTTTCTTGCAAATCGGGTTTTTGGAGACAAACAACAAGTTCGAATTGCCATGAAACAATGAAAATCGGGTTTTGGGGAGGAAATAACAAGTTTGAATTTCACTTTTTCAACTTACAAGCCAAAATCGGGATTTTTTGGACAAATGACAAGTTTTATTTTTCACTGTTTCACTTACTAGCCAAAATCGGGTTTTTTGGAGCAAATGACAAGTTTTGTTTTGTCAAAAAAGCACTTGCAAGGCAAAATCGGGTTTTTTGGAGAGGAATACAAGTTTTAATTACTTGTATAAGGGAAATAAAATCCCTACAACAAGTTAGAAATACTTGCACATATGTAACAAGGATTTAAAATCTCTATTACATGCAAAAACCATTAAAGTAGGGGTTTTTTGACCAAACTGCAAGTTTACTTGTAATTGAATCAAAAAATCCCTATTTTAACTAAACAAAACCAAAAAAACAACAAAAAAGACAAAAACAAGAAAGGGAAATTTAAAACAAATTGCAAGTAATCATCTTTTAATAAAGATACACATGTAATAAGCTAAAAATTCCCCTACAACAACCAGAACAATGAATATCATTAAAACTTACAGTTTGAAGAAAATTCTCCACTTGCAGTCGGGGTTTTAAAACCCGAAATTGAAGGAAAGACATAGCAAACGAACCCAGAATTTGACGAAATTCGATACGTAGTTCGAGGATGGACTAAGGATTAAGACAATCCAAGGATTCGTCAAAATTTTGCCTCGGGAAGCATGCCATAGAGTAAAAATTTTCATTTTTTCACAAAAATTTCATGTAGTGGTCCTTCATTTTTGGAAACAAAAAATGAGGACGACACTAAGCCCATTCTATTAAACAAGGATTCTAGATTTTTATGAAATTTTATCATAAATGTGGAGCAAAATGGATAGCTAACTCAAAACAACAACCATCAATCCTCAAACAAATAGACAAACAGAAGTTCAGAATAGACCTTTAGCTAATAATGAGCAATAAAAACAAGCATCTAAGAACATGTGATAAATCTTCATCTTAAATTCAGCATTCCCTGACTAAAGCAGTGCGTTCATCCACAAATAAGTCACCTTTGGAAGCATCTCTGGCCTGTTAGCCTATAGATCAATTTATGTTCCCATTGAGACAACCAAGAAAAGGTGATGAACTAGACTAAAGAGTGAGAAGGGCTGGAATAATCATTAAAATGATTTAGCAAATCCATCTCAAAGTATAGGAACAAATAGAAAGTCTAAAGCCAAATATAAGCCCAAATATGACCAGCACTATCAAGAACATAATTCAAAGTGAGAGACAAGTTGTAGATTTAGTTGAGAAAGAGAAAGTTCCATTAACAAGCTAGGAGGCCCAAACCTATAAGGTACAGGCCATTTTCCATCTGAGAGCAGGTTAGAGAGAATTCTTCTTTCAAGCTTAACTACCTTCATTCATGAGGATGGACTCAATAGTCAATTGGGAAACTTGATATCTATATAAGCCATCCATGTTATAGAGAATAATTACTACCCTTATAATAACCAAAACTAGAATTTTTGTGTCTCAAAATGTTTGTTTATTTGTTTCCAATGTTTATTTTCAGAAGTTGCAAGATGCTTGAGCATAGTTGGAAAACTCGGACTCGCCGCAGACTCGACAACCCAAAAAATTGGACTTGGGCTCAAACTCAGACTCGGCAAAAAAGAAAACCGTAGTTTTACAAAAATACAAAAAGAAATTAATGCATTTAGGGAACATAAAAGCCATAATTGAAACATTACACGTCATACGATCTCCAAACACTCAATATTTGAGATTACATCATTCATACTCATAGTTTCAAACTTTAAAATCTATAACAGCAGCATGAGTTTATAAATGTTTACAAAATTAAATATAATGATATGTCCAAATGTGAAAAACAGCAAACTAAAGACTACATCTTCCTCTTTCCTCTCCTAATATAACTCAACCTTTCAAGCCTTGAACTAGTAGGTGCTGAAGTATCTAAATGATGAGTTGATTCTTCTCTTTCAACATCAAGGTTCTCATCTTCGTCCTCCATTTCATCCAATGCTGCTGCTTCTACTTCTTTTAGTACTCCTCTCTCTAATTCTGCAAGATATTCTTCAGTAAGGAGGACATCATCACCATCATTTTGTTCATTGATGGTTCAATCACCATATGGATCAATTTCATCCAAGTCAATGGCCTCATGTGAAACACCCTCTACCTTTCTAGTGCGAAGGTGAAGGTTGTATCGAACGAAGACAAGATCATTGACGCACTTCTGGGGCAACCTATTTCTCTTCTGCGTGTGAATGTTCTCAAATAAACTCCGATTTCGTTCACACCCAGAAGCACTACATGGCTGGGACAAAACACAAATGGCTATTTTTTGAAGATTAGGCATGCCAACACCATAAATCTACAAAAACTCATTTAGAAATATTAGAATTGAGTAAAAAATGTAATCAAGTTTTTAATTTTTTTCTTGTAGTATTGAGCTAAATTTTTAACTTGATTGTTGTTTTCCTCTCTTGTCAATTGCTTGTAGTGAAGCAAAGAGTCTCCCCTCTGCACCCTTGTACATCTTGAACAATAAACGTTTCCAAATTCATAAATAAGATAGTCAAACTCAACAATGAACATTTCCAAGTTCATAAAAAAGATATAGCAAATGTCAAATCTCACCTCCGACTCATCAAGAACCTTGTCTCTCAACTCACGATCAGGTGACATCTTATCAATTCATGCAACAACACTTGCCATGACCTCCTCATCAGCCCTAAAAGAATCGGAGAAGTAGAATTTCAGGTTCAAGAAATAGGCCAAGGCATGTATCAATTGGTGGAGTTGATTTGTCCATCTACGATCAATGATGCGCCAAAGGATTTCATATTTTCTTGTATTTCCACCGTAGTAATCTGAAATGGCCTCTTTGGCCCTATCCATGGCCTCATAAATGAAACCCATTGGCATGCCCTCTCCAATCACCATACGAAAAACCGTTACCAAAGGTTCTATCACCTAAAAAAATGAAAACAATTTTAAATTATTACAAAAGTAACCCCTCAAAAAAAAACAGCAAATAGATTAATCTTGTATAAAGTTGATTTTTGTGTTTGTTACTTACCCCGATCAACTCCTCTCCACTTTTGTTGAACCCTTCATCAAAAACAATACTTACAATCTTCTCTGCCTCAACTCTTTTGGAGTATGCAGACTCCAACCAAGCATCAAACACAAACATTTTCTTAAGATGAGGAATGGCACCAAGAATGCTTTGCAATGTGAGGAAGTGGCTAGCAAATCGTGTCACCCCTGGTTGCACAAGGTCCTTGCCATTTGTAGATGTTTGGTGACATTTTTAGCATCTTCAACCACCCTTTTCACCCATCCAATCCTCCCAATGTCCTCTAACAACAAGTCCAAGCAATGTGCAGCACAAGGACTCCAAGTAATTGTAGGATGCCTCTCAATAAGCATTCTACCTGCAGCTACATTGTCTGTGATAATTTGGACAACATTCTCAACTCCAACATCCTAGATCACCCCATCTAATAAATTGCACAAAGTTTCAGCATTTTTCATTTCATGTGAGGCATCAATAGACTTTAGGAACACCATTGCACCATTAGAAGCCACCAAGAAGTTGAGGAGAGTCCTATTCCATCCATCTATCCATCCATCCAATAAAATTTTGCATCCTTTTCTCCTCCAAAAATTTTTTTGATCATCAACCACAACCTGTGTATTTTTTACAGCTTGCTCTAGCAATGGCCCAATGAAATCTCTAGCTGTTGGGGCCTTAAACTCTTTGCGTGCAACTGTAAATGGACTAACCAAACCTTCCCAATACGGGCTGCTAGCCACATTAAAAGGTAAATTATTGTAGTACAAAAAAATTGCTGCTACTATCCTTGCTTGCTCATGTTTTTCTCTATTCCATCCAATACATTCAAGTGAAGGTTGTGCTCCTGGAACATTGATGCAGAGACTTCGCGGGGTCATAACGTTTGACTCGGTTGTCCGATTGGGCTGAACTTTTACATAGACGTAGATTTTGAGGAGTTGATTGGATTGCCGACTGAACCTAGTTCGGTAGGGCCTCTAAAAATTGAAATTTTCAAGGCTGGATTACTTCATCTAAGGCCTCAAATTTTCAGTCGGCAATCCAATCAACTCCTCAAGATCTAAGTCCACGTAAAATTTCAGCCCAATCGAACAACCGAGTCAAAAGTTATGACCCCGCAAAGTCCCTGCATCAAACATTGTGTGGAACAAAGTAATTTGGGTTTGATGTAAGAGGAGTCTCACTCATAGAAGCAACAATCTGGATTAAATCGCGATTATTACCGATTAATCGAGAATCAGATATTCTGTCGATTCAAACCCCAAAATCGCCAATTTAAATCGTTGACTGCTAGAAACGATTTTTTACCGATTAAATTGAGAATAAATTGCACGATTAATCGTGATTTCCGTCGTGGCGCGGAAAAACCCTAATATTGCGAAAAAAAGGCGCAAAAATGTGCATTTTTTCCTTTACAGTCTGCGACGCGATAGGGTTTTCCATATCCGGGTTTTGCAGACTGAGTTTGACACACTATTGGTTGATTGCGCGAGGTGCGAGAGGCTGTTACTTGCAAGGTGCGAGAGGCATATCTTCCCGGAGTTGTTGCTTACACTTTTTCTCGAAAAAGCTAGGCTTCTTACAAATTTTCCCCACAGGTATTTACTACTTACCCTATTTCTTTCCAAAAATTTTACAAATTTTTTTCAACAAAATAAGTTGTAGATAACTAGATATTAACAGCATATATCAAATTTATTTTCACAAATAAGTTGTAGATAACTAGATATACTGTATATACGTTGTTACAATTTTTTTTTATCAAAATATACTATTAAAATTTGATATACAGTAATATACTGTATATTTTTTTATACTGAATATTAAGTATAAAATATTACTGTATATTTTAATAGTAATATTTTATACTGTATATACTTAAACTATATATTTTAACAGTAATATTTTATACTGTAATATTCAATATAAAAAAATATACAGGATATTACTGTATATCAAATTTTAACAGTATATTATATTTTAATAGTAACTACTGTATAAAATATTTGATATACTGTAATTTTACACAGTAATTACTGTTAAAATATATTGTCATTACAGTATAAAAAATACTGTTAAAATATACTGTAATTACTATATTTTATACTAAATGTATATAAATTATTGTATAATTTATTTACAGTATATTTTAACAGTAATTACAGGATATCAAATATCTTATATACTGTAATTACAGTAATTACTGTTAATATGTAACAGTATAAAATATTTGATATACAGTAAATTTTATAGTAGGGGCTATTTTACTGTTTACTCTAAAGCATGTGTGGTCTCCCTTCTTGATCAACAATTTACACTTAGCCCAATTGAGTTCTGCCTAACTCTTACAGGATATTGATATGCTTCACATTAGCCCAATTCTGCTTCAACTGTGGTTCCAATTCTGCTTCAATTGTAGTTCTGCTCAACTCTTACAGCATATTGATATGCTTCACATTAGGCTAAGTGTAAATTGTAATCACAGAATTGGAATCACAGCTCATTGAGGTATCTGGCAACAACTGCTCACCATCTTCTTGCAAATCTGCCCATATTTGCAAGTTCATAAATTGTTTTTAAAACCTTTAACTTTTAAGTATTCTAACACAAACATCTCTTTTTTTCTCATATTTTGAAACTATCTAAAAACTTACTTTTTGTTGATAATCTGTTCTAAGCATTCTAAGTTCTAACTACAAATTCTATTCTCCTAGGGTCCTCTACACCCATGTTTACCATGTCAAAATATTTTTCTAGTTCTTGTAGCCAATCAACAAATAGATCACCTTTGAAATCCAAAACCTTGACCTTAAATCTAATCCCATGTTTTGAGATAATAGAAATTCAAGGATAGATTGAAGTTGAAGAGTTGTTCTATAGAAAACTTATTGAATTATTTCCCATATTGTTTAAGAATTTGAATCCTAGATCAAAATCAGTAAAAAACTGAGAAAGACATGTAATGGTTTACGCTTTAGTGGCAATTTTTCTAACATGTTCAAACCAGCCAAAACCATCATAACCTTTTGCATCAAAATCCTCAACTCAACAATTCGATTTTTTCAGTCAAAAGTTAAAGACTGTGTAATGTTTTTGCAGATCTGATTCTTGATCAGAATGCAACGTCAAAAAGACTTTGCATGGATACATTGCACAACAATTTCAGGTAGCATGAAGGTAAAGTGCAATTGGTGTCTACGGGACATCAGTGGTGGAATTTATCGTTTCAAATGGCATTTGGCCAAAGAACGACGAAATAACACTGAGATATGCAAAACATGCCCTGCAAATGTCTCGTATCAGACAAAGCAATCTATCGAACGGATTGCTGAGAGTAAGGCCAAAAAGGCCATAATTGGGGTTGAACTAGATTCTAGTTCTACAGATGCCAGGAAAAACCATTTGGGTGAGGAGGATGGTAAAGATGGGGATATCAGGGAATCTGGGTCAACACCATCTTTTACAGCACGTGGACCAAACACAGGTGGAGGAAACATTAATACTTTCTTCCAACCTCATACTACACCAGGATCACAAACCACTATGGAGAGCACAGGATGGAGGAAAACCGTCACTGAACAAGCCAAGAAAGCAATTGGTAATTATTGGTACTCCTCTAGCTTGGCATTCCATGCTTCCAGAAATCCATATTGGCAACCTATGGTAGATGGCATTGCAGTTGTAGGTCCTGGGTTTCAAGCCCCATCTTATGAGTCATCGAGGGTTGGTATGCTCAAAGATGCAGTTAGTGATGTTGAAAATGTTGTAAAAGACCATCGATTACAGTGGGCTAAAACTAGTTGCAGCATTATGTCAGATGGCTGGATAGATAGAAGGAACCGAACTCTCCTTAACTTCCTTGTCTCTTGTGAGATTGGTAATATTTTTTTGAAATCTGTAGATGCATCTAATATAATGAAATCCACAACTGCATTGTTTCATATGTATGACATGGTAGTTGTGAATGTAGGGCCATGTTGTGAACTTTTCACACATCGCCCCATTGCTAACAGGGACCCCCTCTTTTCTGGCTTGTTGCATTGTTAGGTTAGGGTTTTGGCTGCTTAGTGGGCAATTTTGTGTTTCCCGTGCCCGAGTCTCGGAGTTTTGATCATGCCTAGTGCCGTTTAGGGTTTTTGAAGTTATAGGATCAAGTTGCAAACGTTGATATTTCTAATGATCCTAAATTTTGTCTAAGTGTTGACCTTTTGAGCGTTAACGTGTTTTTAAACACGTGCATCAGTGATTTTAAAGTGCCAAGGTATTCCCTGACCTTGTGGAGTTGTTTTCTCGCTCCTAAGGTATTATTTAAATTGATTTCGCACTTTATCTCGATAATTTCCTAGCGTTTCACTCATTTTTGGGGAAAAATTGCCTAAGTCCAATCTAATTTTGAAGTTTCTAAGTGATTTTGAGTGGTTAAAATGCGAAATTCCTAAGGGAAATCCATATTCCAAGGGTTAGAAGGTCAAAATCCATGCTAGAGGTGCTTTTCCCCTCATATTCCAAACTACCCACCCTTTTCCCCCACTCAAAATCCACACTACACATGGATTTCCCCTGAAATCCATACTGGCTATGATTTTCCACCACTGTTTATCCATGCCTGGGTCGATTTTCCCCTGGAAGTGCTAAAATTTGGCTAAGTGTCCGGATTTTTCTAGACTGCCATCGATTTTACACCAGTAGTGCGAACTGGAGTGTGGACTATCGTGTGGACAACGTTGAGGATGATTCCATGCCTGGGTCGATTTTCCACCATGCTATTTTGTGACAAGTTAATGCGGACTTTTGTGCAGACTCTCAGTCCATACCCAAGTCGATTTTCCACTGAGAGCATTTTGATGAATTTTGAGTCCGGATTTTCATCCAGACTGAGGTTGATTTTCCACTAGGGAGTGTTTTCTACGAATGAAGTGAATTTGGAGTGTGGATTCCTTATCCAAACTGCCATCGATTTTCCCCTGGAGTGTTTTATGTGCATTTTGATGAAATTTTGTATGGATTTTTGTCCATGCTAAGATCGATTTTCCCTTGTGAGGATTATTTTGACATTTTAAATGATTTTAATGGGATTTTTTAATCCCAACTAAAATCGATTTTCCCCTGGAGACTCAATTTTGACTTAAAATTGAAATATTTAATAAATGAGCCCCATTTTAATTGTTTTCAAATGATGATTAATGATTATTTAAAATTTTAAAAGCAAAAATTAAATAACTTGCAATAAGCATTTAATGATTTTACCCTTCTAGAAGCAAGTTAGTTTTTACCAAACAAGTATATAAGCAAGTGTTTTATCCCACATTGCTTGTGTGATGAAAGTGAGAGGCGAAAGCAAGTATAAGAGAGGAGTCTCCAGCAATATTTTATTATTAAATCTGCCAGGTGTCTCCATGAAAGGCGATTTTTCTCTCTTATTGGCGAATTTTGGCAAAGTGCTGAAGTTAAGTGTTAGATTGAGGATTTCTTTACTCCTCCATTTTTTCCAGCTTGGCAATCCATCCCATTGCTGCCATTGAAGACCATTTCCAGATTTTTTCGATTTTCCAAGTTTGGCGATTTTTGGTGAAAGATGACGATTTTTGGTGTTTGTTGACTCTGGCGATTTTCTCCTCCATTGCTCCTTGCTGTTCCAGAACTCCATTGTTGCAGATCTGAGCTACATTGAAGACATTTTCAGAATTCCAAAAATGGGGCTATGGCTGGGAAAGTTCGATTTTTATTTTGCAAGTGCTAAGAGCTTACTTTGGTGAATTCCACGCATGTTTGATGCCACCTTTGCCTCCCTACTTGCTGTCATTTGCTTCAGATCTGAGTTTGCTTCAGATTTAGACCTCCATTGTTGGCTGTACATTCAATTTTCAGAACATTTTTTGCCCAGCCAGCTGCAACTTTAGCGATTTACATTTGGAGACATTTTGGAGGCATTTTGGAGGCATTTTGGAACCATTTTCAGACCATTAGAAGCCTATCTCAAGGTCTGCAATTGTGTTAATGGCTGCTTGTCCTTAGAAATTTATCTTTTACCACCCATAACTATGTTTCCAAAATTAATTATTTTCACCATCAAGACTTTTTTTGTCAAGATTGTGCATATTTTTGAAGGATTGCAACATGTTTTTTGAAGTTAATTTATTAGTTGCAGGTTGTTTTCAGATTTGTTGACATCCATTGTTGACTGCGGAAGGTGTCCTCAAACTTACCTTGTGTGAAAATACAACCTTTCACACCTTTCCTTAGTCATCATTGATCTAGTATACTCCTTTGCATTTTAGTTTGCATAATTTATAAGCATAAGGAGGTATTAATGAATTTTATAGAGGGTTTTCATGCCCTAGCGTTGTCATACTTTGAATCTAATTGTCAAAATCTACAAAGAGTATGGATTATTCTCCTAACTTTATGCTCTAATTAGCTAAAATCTTTACAAAGTCAGGAATTTTATCAAGAGCATTATTTATTTTCCTAAGTCTAACTTCAAGCTTCATTCAGGTGCAATGTCGAAGTTCGGATTTAAGGAAAGGAAAGAACTATTGAAGATGCTGGAGACTGGATTCTATCCAGAGCTCAAGATTTCATCCAGATGGAAGGAGATCACAGATACAAACATGCATTTCCTAGGCTTGGACCAAGATGCAACAGCGAATGTTCGTAGTCAGAAATCAGGTTACTTCCCCAGCATATGCGAACAATATGAAGAGTGGTATTTTTCATGCCGTTGGATTTCCACAATCCATACAATGTAGTGAGTTTATCCTGGAGTGTGCAAGATGTTATGATCCGCTCACACGAATGATCAAGACTCCAAAGGGCGTTGTTATTGCCTACCTTGTTGAGGATGTTATTGCTGAGGTGTTCAGAATTCCACGCGGAACAAACATGAAGGATGTGACCAAGGATGAATATAGAGAAAGATACATGAAGAAGATGGGTGTATGCAAGAATATGATAAACAAACAGTGGATGATTGAGCCTAGGTCTCATCATTCCAAGGCTCCCAAGACACTCATGTGCATAGACTTCAAAGAGGAGTATAGCGACTTAATTTTACTACTCAACAAAGTCATGGGGATGTCGCACGGAGCAATATTCGATGGATGGATGTTCTATTTCATCCAGGATTGTCTTACAAGAACATTGGTAAATTGGTCTAAGATTATAAGTGACAATCTGGACTTTCAGATGAGGAATGTAGAACGGTCCAAGTCATTCGCCATGACATCTTACCTAGTATACCTGCTTGCACGGTTTGTTTCATAAAGACGATTGATATGCAAAGGTGAAGTCGGGAATGGGCAAGGACAATTCCGGAGTCATGAATGCTACCCCCAGCTCGGCATGTATAGAATTGAACACTATAAGAGAGTGAATGATGCATTCACTATGTACATCACGAGGATGCTGAAAGGCGGAATCCACAGAAGATTGTCCAAGGAGGCAACCGAGTTAATAGAGAAATATGGATCGTGGTATATTCAGTTTCCCACTTTCACGTACCTTAGGATTCATGGGTTTCAATCTTAACCCTACAGACTTCCTAGGTATCCAGCCAACAGAATGATCTTGTTAGCAGTGGTGAGACAGCTACTAGAGTTCGATGTCATTCAAAGAGAGAAGCATAGGACAAGCATGACATTCACTATTTCAGTTGGGAAGACGTCAAAGGTTTGCTAGTCTGCCATAGCCGCCAGCACTGCGAGTGAGGAGCTTGCATTCTATCGATTTGCTACATATAAGAAAAGAGAAAGATTTGATCTAGATAAGAAAGTAGGAAGGATCAGAGGAGAGAAGTTCATTCACAAAGTTGACATAGAAGATTATTGGGCCAACCTGATGGACGAGCAAGCAGTGAAGAGAAGAATGTGGTCCAGAATGTCATTGGATTTCATGAGGAAGTGTGGACTTTTCCTGATTCCTGATCAAATGTTAGATAACAGAGATCATACGCATCCACAGTATGAGAGTGAAGTTGAAAAGGCAATCCTATTGCTTAATTGGTCAGAGTCAAAAGAGATTGACCTAAATGTATTGATGAGAGAGGTTTTGAGTTTCTCCCGTGCATGGGTAGATATACAGATGAATAAGTTAGTTGATATGGGTGTTCCCTTCACTTATGAAAGGACGAAGCCGGAAGAGTCTACTTCCGAGGATGATCAGAGGACTACCAGTGATGTCAGGATTCATGCAGACGAAGAGAGTCAAGCTCCCAAGAGAAGGAAGAACACGCCAAGAGAACTCAAGGCCAGAGGGAAGAAGATTGAGGAGGTGAAGAAGAAACAGAAGACTATCATTCCTCCACCTATCATTCCTTCACCACCTCTCAGTGTCTCATCAATCAAAGTGATCGAAGTAACAGAGCAGAACAAGGAGACTCAGCAATGTTCCAACACAGTGATACTACCAGGGAATATTCAGGAGTTACATGCCACAGCGACATCTGCACCTCCAAATGAGAATGATGATCAGTTGGTATACCCTACTGTCCTTTTGGAAGTTAGTTTGGGAAATGAAGACCAGGAATAATCCTGATGATGATGATGATGTTATCTCGGCATTG
The DNA here is from genome assembly GCF_030272615.1 of Cryptomeria japonica. Taxonomy (NCBI): domain Eukaryota; kingdom Viridiplantae; phylum Streptophyta; class Pinopsida; order Cupressales; family Cupressaceae; genus Cryptomeria; species Cryptomeria japonica. The sequence continues at coordinate 56,168,574 of NC_081413.1, read as the reverse complement.
AGAGGACTTGATCGAGAAATGTGTCTCGACGATGGGTACGGAGATGGCCTCTATTCCTGAATGGCTATTGGGAAGTATGGAGAAAAGTAAGAAAATGATAGAGGTACAACCTATTGACGACATTGATGACTACCTAGCTAGGAGTGCTGAGGAGAAAGAACCAAAGCGAGCGGAGATTTTGTCGCACATAGCTAGAGATGAGACAGGAATGCGGATTGGGCAGATCATTGTTCCTATTGCAAGCGTGACAACGGACATTGCTACTCCTATGGATTTCCAGATCACTTCAGTTGCCCTTGGTCATACATCCAGAAAGCAAGAATTTCAGGAGGTTGGTGAAAACCTCAAGGCAATCAATGAAAGGTTAGACAGAGAGATTGCGGAGAAAGAAAGGTACAGAAAAGAAAATATCAGACTGAGAGAGTATATTGCAGGGATAAGGTGTGAAAATCCCACCCTTATTTCCCCTATTGCAGTTGACCATGGAACGCATTCACACTATGAGGCAGCGAGAGATGCACTCTCGGAGGTGGACAAGTGGATTGAGAATACAAGAAAACAGGCAGATGATTTCCTTACTCAATTTGCCCATGCATATGAAAGGACAACAGGGCTCGCATTTAGAATCCAGTATCTGGAGGGAGTTTGGGAAGAATTCCGGCCTATTCAAGAGAAGACTATTCCACGCCTCCAGGCTTTGAAGAAGATTCCTAATTCCACCTTGGTCAGCGAGAACATTGTGCACAGTGGAGACAGATACGATTTCCATGGCTGGTATTGTTCATTGGTCGTGAAGAGATCAACTTATGAGAACGCCCAGTCGAGTTGTATGGAGAAGGAAGGATTGATTCAAAACATTCAGATGAAGATCCTTGCCTCGATTGAGGAATTATTGGGTGTTGATGTTAGTGATGCTAGTGGTTTACACTTAGCCAAATTAAGAGACAAGATGAAATGTATGTATTTTTGCCAATTGGACTCTTTGAAGAAGAGTCAAATACACCACTTGGTCTCTTTGTTGATTCATGTTCATAGTTCGCAGAAGCTCATGCCACATTGGGAGAACACTTTGGATGCTTGCTCGGATTAACTAGACATGATTGATTTACAGCAGGATATCTTGCCTAGCACTTCAATGGAGGAGTTAGATTCAGTATTGGTTAGATTCTTGGAGTATGCTAGGAGAGAGAGAGATGCAAGGAGGAATCTTCTAGAAGATTCCCTTTTTGATGACTAGGTATTATTTTATTGGGCCATATGTAGGTGGCGCCATTTTTTATGTAAACCCTAATTAGGGCAATTCTAGGGTTTTGTTGGCATGATCTCGGTCGTTGATCTTGTATCAATCTGGGACATCCATTTTGTAAGAGACTATATATGCCTCCTTGTCTCTCATTTGTAAGAGAGTTTTTGTAGAATTGTTGGTATATGTTGCAGCTATTTGAATCATAATCATTGTTCAATTGTTGGTGATTTTGCTCTTCAAATGTTGTCTTTACATTCATGGTTCTCAATTCCTCCAAGTTAGATTAGAATTTTAGTTAAAAAAAAATTTCATGTATGTTAGATTGAGTGAAAGATTTGTTGAATTTATTTGTGTGGAATCCTTAATCCATACCACTAGCCTCTTGCCGCTGGTAAGTGACCTTGTGTGGTCAACTGGAAATTTGAGTAGGCTTGACTTCAACTATTATGCGTCCCTTGACAAGCATCAACTTGGATGGTGTCAACGTTCGATGGTGATAGCCTAAAAATCTTTAAGTATACCTTAGACGATTGCACTAAGCTTGTGTCAATATTTGTTTGTGAGACCTCGCCTAGTTTGATTCCACTAAACTTGTTCATCATTTCCTACATTCTTAGGCTTAGAATAGATTTCCTGAACCCTATTTCTTTTGCCCATTTTTTAGCAAGTAAAATCCAGAGCCATATTGATAAATCTTGAGTTGTCAGCACACCTATTCCGCATCATTCATGATAATCCAAACATTTGCGTAAGTCCAAAAGTGAAACACAACAAATCACATCGACCATTGAGTTACCCACTTGTGAAAACCTGACATGTAGAAACCTTCGAATCATTTTAGTTGATCTCATTCTTAGCATCTGAGGTGATTTTGTTCAATAGAGGGTAAATTACCTTGGTATTTTATTCTAAAATGTTAAGTGCATAAAAAACACATCAACAGGCCACAAAATGTGGTTCAATTTATCAAAGACAACGTTGTTCCTTGTGTTGTTGTTGGGAGACTTCTGACAGATAAATACCCCTCTATTATTTTTACACCATGTGCAGCACATTGCCTTGATCTAACCCTAGAGGACATTGGAAAAATTGAATGCGTTAAGGAGGCATTGTAGGAGGTTCACAAGGTTAATAAATTTATTTATAATCACACAAGGATTTTGGCTATAATGCACTCTTTCACAGGAGGCAAGAACCTAGTTCGACAAGAGGTGACAAGATTTGCAACACACTTCCTTGCATTGCAAAAACTATGTGAGCAAAAAACTAATTTGAGACGAATGTTTGTTTCGGCTAAGTGGGTGGAGTCTGGCTTCACAAATCAAGCAAATGGCATAGCAATGGTGGAGTACATGTATTCTACTAGCTTTTGGGAATCTATTGAACAAACTGTAGAACTTTCAAAGCCTCTACTAGAAGTCTTGAGACTAGTGGATAAGAAAAAACCCCCCATGGGATTGATGAATAATGATGAACAACAAATACCCTAATCGGTATTGAGAGGGGGGGGTGAATCAGTACAGACAAAAACATTTTCAACAACTTATCAAGTTAAAGCAATACCAACCGGTTGTCTTCATCACTGAACTTTACCATGGCAATACCAGTTCAACACAGTAAGACTTCAGACAACATAAAATGATAAGTCTGATCACTTCAAATACATTCAATACTTGGTAGCAACTTCATCCATAAACATAAGTATGTGGAGTAACAGTAATAACATAACCTATTACCTCTACATGCATAATCACTCAAACACAGAATACTTAATAATCACATGAAAAATGCACAACACATGACACAGATTTTTCACGAGGAAACCCAAATGGGAAAAACCATGGTGGGGATGAATACCCACAAGCTTGTTTTTGAGCTCTTTTGAAGCTTGCTCTGTTAGGAGCCTAGTCCTGTTAAAGACTTTACAATAAGGTTCTGTTAGGAACCGATCCTGTTAAAGATCACCCAGTTAAGGGATGGCTATATACCTTGTTAAAGGTTGAAACCCTGTTAAAGGTTACCTCGCTAGAGGATTTGAAGAACTCAACGAACTTGAGTCACCTAGTTAAAGGATTTACAATAAGCCTGTTAAAGCTACCCAATTAAGGGATTTTCCAACTGTTGAAATGGTTAGAAGACAACAGGTAAAATTCTACTCTGACAACAGCACTACATGCCAAGGCAGATCCTTTTCATTTCCTCTCTTTTGCAATCACACACTGCAGTTTTTCTCTTACTGGTCTGGCAAGTATCTCATCACAAAGATACACACACAGCATTTGCCAACAACAAACAATAACAAACATCATCGACCTTATATACAACACTTAGGTCAGTAGGATAAACCCTAAACCCTAAGCATTTAGGTTTACAATACAAGCGGTTCAATCCTGACCATCCAAACACTTTGCATAGAGCAATACAATCTTAAACAGATCACATGACAATCTGCATCATTCATTCTTCACTGTATATGGGAATCAGTAACCCATCACGCTCTCTTCTCATACCGCTAAGAAGAATGATCATTCTCGAGGTAGACATTTAATGCAATCGATCTTCACATGCAAGATCCTCAAGGAAATCCTTCACGTGCACAAAACTGACATGGCACATCGATCTCATTCTCATCTCTTAGCTAACTCATCACAGGATGTCTTCGGTTGCATTGCACAAGCTAGATTGCCAAACCAGAAACCCTAGAGCTGAGACTACCAACCGGTAGTCACACTTCGTGAAACCCCGACACCGATTCACTACAAATCTTCATACCGGTTCACCGTCTTCTTCCAATCTGCATACCGGTTCACTTTCACTTATTGACATGAATGACAACATACATTATCATCATATCATCATGTCGGTTCATCATATGCCAACAACATCCAACAATCTCCCCCTTTGGCATTGATGGCAATACTCAGTGTAGCATTGCAATTGTAAACATCATAGACCAATGTATCTGCATTATCAGATATCTTCTCCCCATACATCAGATATCTTCTCCCGCTTTGACAACAATGCCAAAGTGGAGGCACAAGCTTCCATTCTCTATTATGTTGCTCCCCCTATGGAGTAGCATCCATCAACACATCAATCCTAAAAGATTTGACACTGTAGTACCTGACTGATGTGGAGCACACAACTTTAGTTGACTTCATGAAGGGGCAGAAGCCCTAATTCACCTCTCAAATGGGTAAATATAGTCTTCAATAAGGGCTTTGTGAATAAGTCTACTAGCTGCTCCTTACTAGAAACATGTTGTAGTACAACCTCCTTATTCTGAACTTTCTCTCTCAAGAAGTGATATTTAAGCTCAATGTGCTTAGTTCTAGCATGCAATACCGAATTCTTGGAAATATTTATTGCACTTGTGTTGTCACAAAATATATTCACCGGTTCAAATACAGGTACTTTGAAACCTTCCAATACATGTTTCATCCAGATTGCTTGAGTGCAGTTCATAAATGCTGCCACATATTCTGCTTCAGCTGTAGACTGAGAAATACAGCTCTGCTTCTTGCTTGTCCACGAAACTAGTCTTCCACCAAGAAAGAATGCTCCACCGGTTGTGCTCTTCTGGTAGTCCACATTACCTGCCCAATCGGCATCGGTATACACTTTGAGATTGAAGTCACCATTATATGGATACCACAATCCATAGTCCACTGTTCCTTTCAGATATCTAAGAATCCTCTTGACTGCTACCAAGTGGGATTCTCTAGGACATTTCTAAAAATGAGCTACTATGCCCACTGCATGAGCAATATCTGGTTTGCTATGCACCACATAGTGCAACTTACCGATCATTGACCGGTACTCCTTTTCATTTACCAGTGTTGAATCATCTTCCTTAGTCAGTTTACAGCCAGTCACCATCGGTGTACCAACTGGTTTGCTCTCCTCCATGCCAAAGGTCTTCAATACCTCTTTGACATACTTGGACTGGGTAATAAAGATACCCTCTTTCATTTGCTGAACCTGTACACCAATGAAGAATTTTATCTCCCCAATAAGAGACATCTCAAACTCTTTCTTCATTACATCTGCGAATGCATGACTCATTTTATCATCTCCTCCAATAATTATGTCATCTACAAATACTTCACAGATCAGAATCTGTTCACCTTCGGATTTTAGATAGATGTTGCTATCCTCACTTGTTCTCAGAAATCCAATCTTCACAAGATGAGAGTGTAATCGTTCATACCATGCCCTTGGTGCTTGTTTCAATCCATACAGGACTTTGTGTAATCTACACACCATGTCACTATCTTCTGATAGGGCAAACCCATCCAGTTTCTCTATTTATACTTCCTCTTCAAGGATTCCATTCAAGAATGTAGACTTCACATCCATCTGATAAACCTTAAATCCTTTAAATGCTACAAATGCAAGTAGCATTCGGACACCTTCTAGTCTAGCCACAGGAGCAAAGGTTTCTCCATAGTCTTCTCCCTCCTCCTGAGCATATCCTTTGCATACAAGTCTTGCCTTGTTCCTTACAACTGTGCCTTCTTCATTTAGCTTATTCCTGAAGACCCATTTGGTACCTATGACATTTTTGTGTTCTGGTTTGGGTACCAAAGACCATGTTGCATTCTTTTCTATCTGGTCTAGCTCCTCTTCCATTGCTTTAATCCAGTCTTCATCTGTAAGTGCTTCTCTGGAAGTCTTGGGTTCTAATTCAGAAATCATGCAAGAGTTTTCTTTCACCTTTCTTCTCGTGAGTATCCCTGCATCTTTATCTCCTATGATCTGCTTCGGGTCATGATGCAATTTCACATATCTAGGAATGACTAGCTGGTTCTTCTTGCTTTTCCTCTTCTCCTTCTTCTCCATCTTCTTCTTCTCCTACCGCAGCTTCTACCGGTATACGAACACTGAGATCTTTGCTTGTTTCTTTTGTAACTGGTTCCCAGAAAGCTATTCCCGATTCACCTTCCACTTGCTCGCTGCTGGTTCCCTCAGATTTCTCAGGAGATTCATCAACCTTGACATTGATGCTCTCAAGAATCTTCTGAGTTCTGTTATTGTAGCACTTGAGGGCTTTGCTCTTAGTGGAATATCCTAGAAATATTCCTTCATCACATTTAGCATCAAATTTGCTCAAATGCTCACCTCTCTTGATATAGCACTTACTCCCAAATACCTTAAAGTAACTCACAGTGGGAATCTTCCCGGTCCAATACTCATAAGGGGTTTTATCTTTCCCTTTCTTGATAAGTACCTGGTTCATTGTATGGACTGCAGTGCTCACTGCTTCTCTCCAAAAAGTGTGAGCAATCTTTCCTTGGATCAGCATTGTTCTCGCCGCTTCAACTACAATCCTGTTATTCCTTTCTGCTATGTCGTTTTGTTGTTTTGTCCTAGGGCCAGACAGTTGCCTCTTGATGCCGTTCTCTTCACAGTACTTGTTGAATTCATCAGAAGTGAATTATCCTCCTTGATCAATTCTTAGGCACTATATCCTTTGGCCACTTTCCTTTTCTACTAATGCTCTAAAGGCTTTGAGTTTTCTAAATGCTCCAGACTTGTCATTCAAGAATGTGACCCACATCATTCTTGAGCAGTCATCAGTAAAAGTCATAAAATACCTATCTCCCTAAATACTTCTAGTTTTCATAGGACCACACAAATCAGTATGCACAAGATCAAGTAAATTCTCTGCTGAAAAAGACTTACCTTTAAAAGTTGAGGAAGACATCTTCCCAAGTTGACATTCTCTGCACAAAGAATTCTCAGGTTTGTTTAGCAAAAGCAATCCTCTTACCGGCTTTAACAATATTATCAAAGTTCATATGACAAAGTCTCCTATGCCATATCCAACTGTCATCAGACTTAGCCATCAAACACTAACTAATCTTGGCATTCAACTGAAATAGGTTACCTCTGGTCTGCTTACCGGTGGCAATAAGTTCACCACTCTTTCCAATTATACTACAGATTCCACCTTTGAACTTCAAAGTGAGTCCTTTGTCATTCAGCTGAGCAACACTTAAAAGGTTATGCTTCAGACCTTCTATGCAGTAGACATCATCTACACTGATTTTTCCATTTAGTGAGATGGATCCTTTGCCTTTTACCAAGCATGGTGCATCGTTGCCAAATCTGACAACACCTCCATCATATTCTTCTAGAGACAAAAACTTTCTTTGGTCACCAGTCATGTGGTGAGAACAACCACTATCAATAATCCACTCATTGGAGTTGTCAATGCGAGAGACAAGTGCTTTCTTGTAAAACACTTCTTCCTTTACAGCTACAAATACTATATCTTCACTCTCTTCATCAGTAACACTTTCATCCACAACAACAAGACAATTTCTTCTATTTCCTCCTTTATACTTTCTAAACCTCTCCGATTTATCCTTATTATCATTGTTAGGACAATTAACAGCTATATGTCCTATCTTGTTGCAGGAGAAACATTTTTAAGGAAGCTTACCTCTATATTTACCAGTTTCTTTCGGAAGTCTTTTAGCAAGAAGAGCTTCAAACTCCATCAGAATCTCTTCATCATCCATATCTCTGCATTGTCTATATTCATAACTAGTACTAGTTTCTTTTCCTTTTTTGGATGGTGCAGCAGATGCTCTAAAGGCTGACTCAGTCTACTGAACACTGCCATCATAGCTATTCAACTCATATGCAGTCCACTTTGCAATGATATAGTCTAAGGATACCTTGGTTTTATCAATAGACCTTAGTTCCTGGATAGCAGCAACTCTGATTGCATAGATCGGTAACAATGATCTCAAGACTTTACTAACAACAGAGGCATCCTCAATCGTTCCACCAACGCTTTTGATATCTCCAACCACAGTCTTAATCCTAATGCCATATTGTTGAATGGTATCTCCTTCAACCATCCTCATGTCTTCAAATTTTCCTCTAAAGCTCTCTTCCCTAGCTTGCTTTACATGCTCATCACCACCAGAAATGGTTTCCAGTGTGTCCCATACATCCTTAGGAGTGTCCTTGTCTTGTACATCAATAAACTCAATATCTGGCAGGCTGTTGATAAGGGCTTCCATGACTTGCCCATTTTCCTGAATCTCTCTCTTCTGATCATCGGTCAGAGTGGCAGTGGGAATCACATAGGCATTCTCAACATAGCTCCAGTGTTGAGCACCCATACTCTTGATTTAAATCTTCAATCTGTCCTTCCATATCTGGAACTTATCTCTATTGAACTTAGGACCTTCCCTCTTCATCATTACAGCAGGATCTTTTACCTCAAGCGGTTAAGCATATATCACCGAGGACCTGGAGTTGCTCTGATACCAATTGATGAATAATGATGAACAGCAAATACCCTGATCGGTACTGAGAGGGGGGGGTGAATCACTACAGACAAAAAACTTTCTCAACAACTTATCAAGTTAAAACAATACCAACCGGTTGTCTTCATCACTGAACTTAACCATGGCAATACTGGTTAAACACAGTAAGACTTCAGACAACATAAACTAATAAGGCTGATCACTTCAAATACATTCAATACTTGATAAGAACTTCACCCATAAACATAAGTATGTGGAATAACAGTAATACCACAACCTATTACCTCTGCATGCATAATCACTCAAACACGGAATACTTAATCATCACATGAAAAATGCACAACTCATGACACACAGATTTTTCACGTAGAAACCCAAATGGGAAAAACCACGGTGGGGATGAATACCCACAAGTTTGTTTTTGAACTCTTTTGAAGCTCGCTCTGTTAGGAGCCTAGTCCTGTTAAAGACTTTACAATAAGGTTCTCTTAGGAACCGATCTTGTAAAAGATCACCCGGTTAAGGGATGGCTATATACCCTGTTAAAGGTTGAAACCCTATTAAAGGTTACCTCGCTAGAGGATTTGAAGAACTCAATGAACTTGAGCCACCTGGTTAAAGGATTTACAATAAGCCTGTAAAAGCTACGCGGTTAAGGGATTTTCAAACTATTGAAATGGTTAGAAGACAACAAGTAAAACTCTGATCTGATAACAGCACTACATGCCAAGGTAGATCCTTTTCATTTCCTCTCTTTTGCAATCACACTCTACAGTTTTTCTCTTACTGGTCTGGCAAGTATCTCATCACTCGGATACACACACAGCATTTGCCAACAACAAACAATAACAAACATCATCAACCTTATAGACAACACTTAGGTTGGTAGCCTAAACCCTAAACCCTAAGCATTTAGGTTTACAATACAAGCGGTCCAATCCTGATCGTCCAAACACTTTGCATAGAGCAATACAATCTTAAACAGATCACATGACAATCTGCATCATTCATTCTTCACCGTATATGGGAATCAGTAACCCATCACGCTCTCTTCTCATACCGCTAAGAAGAATGATCATTCCCGAGGTAGACATTTAATGCAATCAATCTTCACATGCAAGATCCTCAAGGAAATCCTTCACGCACACAAAACTGACGTGGCACCTCGATCTCATTCTCATCTCTTAACTAACTCATCACAGGATGTCTTCGGTTGCATCACATAAGCTAGATTGCCAAACCGGAAACCCTAGAGCTGACACTACCAACCAGTAGTCACACTTAGTGAAACCCCGACACCGGTTCACTACAAATCTTCATACCAGTTCACCGTCTTCTTCCAATCTGCATACCGGTTCACTTTCACTTATTGACATCAATGACAACATACATATTGACATCAATGACAACATACATTATCATCATGCCGGTTCATCATATGCCAACAATATCCAACAAGGATGTGCATGAGGCCATGGATAGGGCCAAGGAGGTGATAAGGAATAAGCTAGAAAATAATAGGGAGGGGTACATTGCGTTGTGGGACATAATTGATAGAAAATGGGATGGACAGATGCACACTCCTCTCCATGTTGCAGGATACTTGCTCAATCCTTTTTTATTCTACAAGGACTCATACATGGATATTGATGCTAAGATCAAACACGGCTTACAAAATGTTTCCAGACATGGAAAAATTTGATGCAGCTATGTTAGAGTTGGAAGTGTACAAGCAAGCTAAGGGTTTTCTTTCTTCTAGGGCTTCCATGCAAGGCAGAAAGACCATCCAACCAGGTAGACTATAAACTTTTGACAATCTCTCTATTTTGCCAACATGCTGATTAAGTTTGTTAAGATTTTAAGATATTTTTAGTCTCACAATATCATCTCCATATAATGTATTTTTCAGCTCAATGGTGGGCTTCTTTTGGAGACGAATTACCAAAATTAATGTGGATGGTGATGCGCATTTTGAGCCAAACATGCAGCTCGTCAGCTTGCGAGCGTAATTGGAGTATTTTTGAACACATACATTCCAAGAAACGCAACCACCTAACACAAAAACGAATGAATGACTCGGTATCTGTTCACCACAACCTTCGCTTGAAGATAAAGAAAGCTCAAGGTAAGAATATTAATATATAGTTGCAGTAATTTCAAATTGTATTCACTATTCATTGTGTTTCTCACTTGTAAGGCAAAGACTAATTTCTACATGGGCAAAAACAGGAACTAGTAAGGAAGACGAGCCAATTGACCTCGATGAGATAGATCTAGAGTCTGAGTTGATTGTTGCTGATTTTGATGAAGCTTCGCTTGGGACTGAAGATTTTGATCTCATGATGGAAGCCAACTTGCATTGTGAAAGGGTTGAACGAGCTAGGACAGGCTCTCACCCAGGAGCTTCATCATCAGGGCATACTACCCTCTACCATGTCATTGCCTACAGTTGATTTTTTGGAGTTTCGTACTTAGTTTACAGGTTGACTTTGTACAAAGTCACAAACTATATTGTAATTGACATTTTGACATGTATCACCACCTAGATATTATTTATGTTGTGGTATGTTTTGTACAATGTAATCAGCGATATGAATATACACAACAAAAATCTATTTTCTACAATTCATGTGTTTAAGTGTCTATTTTATTTGCCTACAATATCTCTATGCTATGAAAATGCCCTTAAATATTAAATAAAATAAAATAAAAATTTTTAAAAAAAAAAAGGTTGTTTTTCTGCAATTTTTTACATTTTTTTGTAAATCCGATTTTTTCAAAAAATCTTATACTTTGGTTTTGCCGATTAATTCCGCCAAATGATAAATGCTACTATGGTCTCACTAGTCTCTGCCTCATTGTTAACAATAGATGAATGTGGTTAGTGGAAGCTTGCCCTTCCGCGACCAAGGGGACCTGAAATGGATAGTGACACATTATGATTCATTGCAGCTGCTATGGCTTCTTTTGTTCTTTGCCTTTCTTCTTTTTGCATATCATACTCAACAACAAGGGCAATCATCTCTCTAATAATCTCCGAAGTTGTTTTGGGGCATAACTCCACATTTTGTCCAGGTATTTTTGCAAGGTAGCATTTTAGTCTATTGATTCCACCTATCATCCATTCGCCACATTCAATACAAGTGACCTCTCCCTTATTGTTTCCCCGTATCCCATACTTCCATGTTTTTCCTTTTTGTCTTCTTGGCTTTGAGGTTGCCCTTGGAGTTGAACTTGACATTGTTGTTTTAACATGAAACAAAAAAAATCAGTAGGGTTTTGTGGAAAACCAACAAAAAAATGATAATGAATCAATTGAAAAAAATAGTATTCAAAAACAAGATAAAAATATAAGGAAATAAGTTAGGAAGGGAAATGGAAAAAAAATTGCCAGCATATCCCCTTGTTTTTCAAGATTTTTTTTATTTTCAATCGATGGAAATAAAAAAAAAAAGAGAAGACAAATCCTTTACCTAGATCTCTTTTGCCACTTTGATCTTGTTTCCTCACCATAGTCAAACCCTACAGACCTATTTTGAGCAATAACAAATGACTGAAATGAAGAAAATTGAAAAAAAAAAGTGTTTTAAGTCAGACTGTGCATTTCCACCAAATGAATGAGAGTCTTGATGGACTAGCGAGTTCCGATATCAAACTCGCACCGAGTCCACTGCAAAAAATCGCAAGTCTGTTAAATGGACCTGCACAGACTTGGCTCATGAGTCTATGGCGAATCGACTCGGACCACCAACGGACTCGCGAGCCTTGGCGAGTCCGCAGAGTTTTCGAACTATGTATTTGGGGAAATTTGCATGCATTTGACAAACTAGAATTGATAATACTGCTCTTTTTTGCAAATAAAATTTCTAATAATCAGATAGAATTATTACAAATTTTTCAAAAAATCAAATTACACAATTATTTCAGATTCAGAGGAATTCGCAACTCTGATATCATTCAATACTCAGATTGTTGAATGTCAATGTGCAGAGCTAAGCATTACATTTGATATCCACTCTTCGCTGGAAACTACCATGCATGAGCAAGCGCCCAGCAATTTAATGCTGATTTTATCAACAGAAATGACACTACTGCAGGTCAAACCAGTCACCAATCCGTTGCCCTATTCCAACCTCTTATGTTGATCAACAGGTGATGAATGTTGGCACAACTCCCTTTATAGTGTTTGACTAAGAATGGCAAGTCGTTTTATAGCCAGAACTTGCTGGTAAACTTGTCTATACTGGGCAGAATCCTTTCAACAATGTTGTGACCCTTCAAGAAGACCAAAATACCTTTCTTTCCCTGCAATTCACCTCTCCCACCTACGACTAGGGTTTTGATGCCACAATTCCATTATTTATCCATTAATAAATTCCAATGCTTGTGTAATCCTCCTTGGAATGGCAACCAACTTTGCTTCATGTCTGCGAAATTCCATTTGCCCCAACACAACAGCAATTTTCTAATAATTCTTCAAATTAATTTTTGCTAGCAAAACTTCCAATTAATTTGAAACTATAATTTTTTTGTCTTTAGATAAGATAAATTCCTTCAAGTCCAAATCTTCCGTTGTTGACATTCAACAAAATTGCGAACCCTACTTGGATTCACCATAATTGATTAGGGAGAAATCTTTTGTCTCTAAAACCAATACCCATAGTGTTTTTGCCCTAGGGTTTAAGATTGAACTTACAATACAAACTTTTCATATAAGACAAATTAAGATGTCCAACATATCCCAACAAGCTCCTTTCACCTCAGTTTTATAACATTTGATAGAATTTTCCAGACATTATATTTAAATTTCACTTTTAAATTTTTAATACAATTAAAAATAGTAATCCTTTTGCACTTTAGTTGCCACTTTGAATTTGAAAAAAAAAAAATATCATCTTGGAAAACCATTTAATTTAATAATAAAATAAGAATTGCATTTAATTAATAAAATAAAGTTATTTTGAGCAACTAAATATTAAATTATTAAATTAATATTTTTTCTCAAAAAGGAGACATGGCAACCCTCCATTGAAGTCCTAATCTTGAATAGTCAAGGGGGGTTGACATGGATGTAGTGTTATAGAATAAAATCACAAAAAATGAAGAGGGGCGGGAGAGCCTTGAAAAATTTGCATCAGGAGAAAGATAGCAAGGAAATGAAAATATATCTCACAGAAGAAAGCTAAAAACCGAAGATTTCTTTCTACACTCACAAACAACCAAGCTTTTGTGGAAACAAAAGTCTCTTAAAAATGGAATCTATAAGGATCCAAATAATAAGTTCATACTATCAAGAAAACCAAGCCTTAACAAGAACAGAATGGAAATCATACAAAAGTCCAGCATTTGAGAGTGTGAACATCCAACATCAAGAAAACCAATCCTTTAAATTGATCATCTAAGGCTCCTCTTGGAGCTGTACTCCAAACGTAGATTCGAGAATGTCAACATCTAGCTTGCAATTGCCTTGGTTATCGTAAGGCAAGATTCTTCTAGCATGAGGTCCATAGTGATGAGGACAAGCCATGACCACCTCAACAGGTTGAATTGTCACAGGAAATTAAGTGACCTGAGTAAGTCCAGTTTCTACTATCTTCAAACCTAGAATATTGGAAATTGATAGAGGCAAGTGGGTCGCCATTACCAAAGAATATGATATAGAAATCCAGCCTATGAAACTTGTTCGAGGACAAGCTTTGGCATAGACATTGGCAATTGACGGACCAGGATTAATCCAGCAGGTTTATGAATTAGAGGATGTCACCCCCGATGAATGGTACAAAGAAATTGTGACATACCTACTCAACAACAAGTGTCCTGCTCGCATGACACCCACGCAGAAAAGAGCATTAAGAATAAAGTGTCAACATTATATGCTTCAAGGATCCGTTCTATATCGCAGGAATCACGAGGGAATATATCTGAGATGTGTTGGCAGAGATGAGGCCAAACAAATAATTGAACATTTTCATTGCAAGTTTGGGACCGGACATGGAGCCAACCTCGCTACAGCTCATCAGATCTTGAGAGCAGGATATTACCGGCCTACGCTTTTCAAAGACACATTTAATCATATCAGGACTTGCCACACATGCCAAGTCGCAGCTTTCAGAGAAAGAAATCCTACCATGCCACTAAATCCAGTGATCGAAGCAAGACCATTTGCCAAATGGGGAATGGATTTTATTGGTGTCATCAACCCCGCCTCTTCGGCACAACACAGGTATATCATCACTGCTACTGATTATTGTACCAGATGGTCAAAGGCACAAGCGCTCAAGGTATGTACTACCGAAGCCGTAATTAAATTCCTGGAAGAAAACATTATCACAAGGTTTGGATGTCCTTATGCATTGGTTTGCGACAATGGCTCAGCTTTTACATCATTGAGATTTTCGAATTGGGCTTTTGAGTATGGAATAACCCTCAAATTTTCATCAAATTATTATCCTCAGGGTAATGGGTTAGCTGAGTCAACTAATAAGAACCTACTCAGTGTTATCAGGAAGCTGCTGGAAAGAAGTCCAAGAGAATGGCATACCCAATTGAGATTTGCCCTCTGGGCAGACAAAATAAGGACCAAGAACGCATTAGGAATTTCACCTTACTTTCTGGTTTATGGCCAAGACCCAGTTTTCCCCATGCAACTCAAGATCCCGACCTTGAGATTTATTCAGGAATACATGGAAGACACTGATGTTGTTCAAGCCCGATTAACACAGTTAATGAATCTTGAGGAAAAGAGAAATCAAGCGTTGGAAAATTTTGCAAAACATCAAGGAGTTGTGAAAAGATGGTTCGATCGGCAAGCTAGAGTCAAGGCATTCCGGATCTCAGATCTTGTCTTATACTGAGATAAAGCACACGAGAAAAGGGGAGAGCATGACAAATTTGATAAGCTTTGGAAAGGCCCTTATCAAATTTCAGAGATTTTGGGAGAAAATGCATTCAGATTGAAAACTTTAACCGGAGAAGATGTCCCATTGCCTGTCAATGGGAGGTATCTCAAACATTATTTCCAGTCTTAGGATGCAAAGGGCCCTCCCTTGTACATAGCTAGTTTAGTTTGCTTTCGTTTTTCGTTTGTCTGGTTTGTTTTGTTTGCCTTTCGCTTTGCTTTCGGGGTCTTAGTTTAGGTGTCTTGTCTTAGGTTAGTTGTTTGTCCTGAGGGGTATCCATTTGAAATTGGGTGATTTTGTCATGTATCACTCTAACTTCTCACTCGGTTGTTAGTTGCATTTGGGCAATTATGAAATCTTTTGGAAATACAAAGGGGTTTCTTTTGATAAAACTTTGAGTCAGGCCGTATTTGCAATGAAGCAAGATTAGCTTATTGAACTCAGATACTATTGTCCTCCAGTTATTATATCTTTTCACACTTATAATCTCCGAGTCATTGTGGTTTTCAGGCAAAGCTGTGATCGGTGAAAAATCTAAAATTTGGCTTCAGTGCCACCGCAATCCTCAAACCCTAGTGAGCTTCACTGCTTACAAGCCAAAGAATGCATAGAACAAAAAAGCAGTATCGAAAAGAAAACATGAGAAAATGAAAGAGAAAAGTCAAAAGAAAAGAAAACGAGCTAACAAAGAAATATTAAATTGGCTAAAGGGAATATACGGATAACTCCATCGGGGCTATAGACGCCTGGCTGGCAATGCAGCAATGTTCGTGAGTTTGCGGCGATAACCTCGTCGGGACTATGGACGTCTGACTGGCAACAAGGCTCTATCCAGGACGCTTTTGGGGTTCAGATAAACTACGTAGCTTATCACAAGGGAACCTGAAGATCATGATTGTCTTGTTGAGGGGAATTAACTCATTTGCACACACATGGGTAACTGTGGACTTGATACTTTCTCTCAATATGAAGATCTCTTCTTGTAAGTGTTGTTTAACTCCTTGTTTTATTGAGGGAGGTTCTCTGAGTTTTCTTCAAGAAGGATTGATTCCCAAATGTTTACCAACATTTCTCAGTGGTGTCGCCAGATGTTGTGACCATTTCACACATCGCCCCATTAAAATGGGGACCCCCTCTTTTTGCTTTTGTTTTGCCTGTTCTTCTCTCTACTTCTAGGATTTTGAGTGAGTGAGTTGTCTGGGCTAGGGCTAAGCCTTAGGGGTTTCTTTTGGATATTTTCAAGTCGAGTCCAATCAAATTTTGGAAGTTATTACGCATCCTCCCGAAGATTGAGATTTTTGAAGTAAGGTGAGTCTGTCACGAAGTCGGATATGTCTCAGGTTAGGTCTAGTCAAGGTTCTTTTGGGAAAATTCAACTTTTGTCTAAGTGTTAGCATTTTGAAGATAAAATTGTACATTTTTGCCTAGGTAAATTTTGATCAAATTTTGGAGGCAAGATGATCCCTGAAACAGAGAAAGTGCTCCTGTCCCTCCCTGAAGGACCATGCCACTTTTTCAAAGATAACTGATTCCTGGCCTTGAAGATGACCTAATTATGCCTTGTGAAATGATTGAAGACCTAAATTGTGGATATTTTAGCTTAGAAAGGTGAAATCGCTCCTGTCCCTCTCCCAGGGACCAAGGCGAAAATGTTATTTAGTGCATATTTGTCTCTGACTTTTTTAAAATTGTTTTGTGCAGGGTCTCCAGGGGAGATAATTGGACGTGACTTGATGATTTTAAGGATTTTGAAGGTTTGAAAATGATGAAATTTGAAGGATTAAGATAAATTCGCTCCTGTCCCTCCCTGAAGGACCAAGGCGAAAAGGCTTATTTGAGTCATTCTTGGCCTTGATTGGTCAAATTGAAACGTCAAGGGCATGGTGAAAGATGAATTACACATGTTAGAGCATCCAGGCTTAATTAAAGGCAATGAAATGATGGAGCTTTTGTCTAAAAAAGATAAATTCGCCCTTGTCCCTCCCTAAAGGACCAGAGCGATTTTGTTTATACACACCTTTTAAGACCTTTCTCGAACTTGAACTCTTGTTCATAGCTTGTAACAGGATGATATATTCCCTAGCAAAGGAATTTCGAGATGAAAAGTGAAAAGATTTGGCCTAGAGGGCAAAATCGCTCCTGTCCTTCACTGAAGGACCGGAGCTTGAATTTCAAAATTTGCATTATCCTTGCAAGATTAAAGTGATTTTACGATTTGAAGAGGTCAAGGGAGGCATGTTTTGTCCGTTGAATATAACTTGAGTGGACCACAAAGGAGGGAATCAACCCAAAAGACAATAATCGCTCCTGTCCCTCTCCAGGGGACCAGGGCGAAAAACCTAAAAGACTATCTCTTTTCTCCAAATTAGGACGAATCCAAGCCAAGGTACAAGTTTGGAATGATACTTAAAGTGCTTCAGGGTGGAATGGAGTTGCAAGGACCACAAATTTCGATGATAATTGGCTAAAGCGCTCCTGTCCCTCACCAAGGGACCAGGGCGAAATCCCCACATATGCCTATTTGCCTAACATTTTGAAATGCTATTTTTTGTTTCCAAGACTCAAGAAGGAGTGGGGAATGATGTTTTATGCTTTGAAGGTAATTGGAGGTTGATGTGATCAAGAGTTTGTACAATGAATTAAAGAACGCTCCTGTCCTTCACCAAAGGACTAGGGCGATTTTTATAAAATCAACAATTTCCCTCCAAAATCACGTCAAGGCAAGGTGGTGTAAGATGAGAAATGCCTTTTTAAAAAATGGTGAACAAGGAATTGCTTCCAAAAATTGACAATCCTAGGCTCAAATGCAAAAATCGCTCCTCTCCTTCACTGGAGGACCAGGGTGAAAATCTTGGGAGAGCCTATTTTGCCTTGAGGAAACGAGTTAAGCATGCATAGAATGAACAATGGGGATCATTGCTTACCCCCACAACATGAATTGGCAATTTCAAAGATAAAGATCAAGGACAAAAGTAGAAAATCGCTCCTGTCCCTCACCAAGGGACCAGGGCGAAAATGTCCTAAGGCACACTCCTTCTAAAGATCAAGTGAATTAAACTCAAAGTTCCAAATAACAATGCCATTTTGGACGCCAAGGATGAGGTTTTGAACGTGAAAGCAAGGAATACAAGGTTTAAAATGCAAGAGCGCTCCTGTCCCTCTCCAAGGAACCAGAGCGAGGTTATTGACATTTGTTATTTTTCACCATGCTTGGGCGTTAATATCCTCCAAATCGCATTAGATGCCAAGTTCGCTAAAAACTTCGAAATATTTTAAAAATTTTAATTAAATTGGCATTTAATAAAGGTGCATGGGTATTTAATAATTAATTTGAGCCTTAGAAAATCGAATTTTTTTATTAATTGAGGCATTTGAAAATTAAAATTAAAAGATAGAGCGCTTGAGGTATCATTTTAATATTTTGTCAAGTCGGCCTTCTTCTTTTATTAATTTTTGTTTATTTTGGGTTCTATTTTACCAAGTCGGCCTATGGAAAATGAAGTGGTAAGCACCTATATAGTAGGGGTGTTTTGAGCAATTTTAATCAATCATTCATTCATTACTTCAAGTGCGATTTGGAAGAGCAAGAAAGAAGTGCGAAAACTGGTCTAGTTGGAGCGAATTTTGTTGGAGGCTAGAGGTGGTGGAATTGATGCTTGTGAAGACTAGAGGAAGTACATTTTGCTAAAGGGAGGACTTCGATCTATCTTTCGCCTAGCAAATTCTCCTATTTTTGCATCATTTCTTAGAATTAATTGTCAAGTGGAGGTATGGCGTGATCATCCTTGTCCCAATGTTGAAATTTTGAATTTTGAACTTCAAGTTTTTTTTGAAATTGCATAGTTAATTAGGAAATGATAACTCAAAGATTTATCATGAAGTTTCCTAATTAAAAGCTTAAATCTTCCTTTCTACTCAATATTTCTACGTTGTAAAATATATTGCTCATTATGAAATGTTGTGTAGGTGTCAAGATGGCGACCCCAAAGGCAGTAACATCCACTAGTCGTCCAACTCTCATGAAGGAAGATCAGAGGAATGAAGAATTGGAGACCAAGATCGTGTCAAAGTGGAGCAACATTGGAGATACCAACTTGGGAAACTTCAGTGTGAAGAAGTTTCGAGAGGTCCCTTACATTGAAAAGCCATCACCTGTCGCAAAGAGAATAATTGAAAGTGGCATCATCAAGGCGGTCGGTTTCCCTCCAGCAGTCCAGTGCCATGAGCTGATGATCGAGTGTGCTCGCCATTATGACCCACAATCAAGATCAATCGTGTCCAAGGAAGGGAACACTTTGGCTTACCTTTCAGAAGAGGCTATAAGTGAGGCTCTCCATCTTCCAGAACATAAAGATATGATTTACAAAAGCTTAGAAGGAGCCAAGTCCATGTATGAAGATGATCCAGACACTTGCTTGAGCATCATCAATAAGAATTGGTTACTCAAAAGTCGTCCTCGCCTGAGCAAGATTCCCAACACACCACATAGGATCGACTTCCAGGAGGAATACAGAGATTTGATAACTTTACTCAATCGAGTTACAGGGGCTCCTCAAGCCTTCTATTTTGAGAAGTGGATGTTCTACTTCATCCAGGTAATAGTTCAAGGAAAAGGAACAATTCATTGGGCTAGAATTATTAGCCATTGCTTGGATGTGCAGTTAAGGAGACTAAAGCCTACCAAGTCATTCCACATGAGCTCGTACATCATATATGCCTTGATCAGGAGTTTCGAATATGCAGGACTACCTCACAGAGGAGTGATCGGAAGAGGACCCGGGGAAGTCAGAGTTTGTGACTCTTATGTTCATTTGCATCATCCACCTGGAAGTGACTACAAGTTAGTCAATGATACCTTCACGATGAACATCACCAGGATATTGCAAGGCGGGATTCACAATCGGCTATCTCAAGATGCACAAGAGCTTGTAAAGAGGTATGGTGCTTGGTTCATCCAATTCCAAAAGTTTACATATATTAGAGTTCATGGGTGTCCTTCACCTCCCTATATGTTGCCGAGATATCCGACAGACAGGATAGTGCTACTTGAGGTGACTAGGCAGTTGGCGGCTTATGCGAAGGCATTCAGACACAGGCATAGAAATGGAATTCCTGTGCCTATCATACTAGGAAATTTAGTTGAGGTATGTCCTAATGCTCTAGCCTTGGATGATGCAGAAAGGGAGTTGGCCTTATATTCATTTTCATTCTTTGCCTTGAGGGAGAATTTTGATCCTTATGGGTATATAGAAGAGACAGTTCGTAGAAAGTACAGGCATGAATTTCAGGTAGAGGACTTTTGGATGAATCTCTCAAGTGATCTAGAAGTAAAAAGAAAGATGCACTCTAGATTGCCTTTAGATTTCATCAGGAGATGCAAAGTTTACAAAGTGGCCGATCAAGCTGAGGACAGTGGCAGACATCTCCAATCATCTTATGACCGAGAAGACAAAGCAGTGAGGATAGATTGGAACGAGCTTGAGGTTTTGGACTTAAAAGCTTTGATGGCTCCAGTTTTGTCATGTACTCACAGATGGGTAGATGTACAACATCAAAAGTTGAGAGAACAGAACATACCAATGACTTTTACTTTGGAGGAAAGGCCAGGAGAAGGAGGAGCAAGCGCAAGTGAAGGCAATCCTCATCCTAGAAGCGCAAGTGAAGGCAATCCTCATCCCAGAAGCGCAAGTGAAGGCAATCCTCATCCTAGAGGCGTGAAGAGGAAAGAAAGACCTGAGAAAAGGGAACCCTCCAAGAAGAAGCAAGAGGCCAATCGAGATCACTCATCCGGTACATCTTCTCGACATGAAAAAAGGACGAGTCAAGTTGTAGGACAAGAAAAGAGGGTACCTGAAGTCGAGGAATCTATGGAATCAATGGTACAGAATGATAAACACGAAGAAGGGCAGGCATCTCAACGTTCATCAAGTCAATCTCCCCAAGTCAATGAGATACATGAAGACAAGAATGATGATGAAGTGACATCTCCTCTCCGAGAAGAAGAACCATTGCCTAAAGAGATACAAGTTAGAGAGACAAGATCTGCCATTCCAGATTGGTTGAAGGAGAGACTAACAAGGGTGATTGTGATCGAGGATGAAGATAATGTGATTGACTTAGAAAGCCTTGTACGAAATTCTCAGGAAGGAACGGAGAAAAAGAAGGCCACTAAGATGACCAAGATGATCAAAAATGAGACAGGATCCAGGAAGTTGCAAATAGCTACACCAGCAGTGGACAAGTATGAAGGTGAAATCCTTGCAGAGGAGTATGATGTAGAAACATTTGAACTTGGTCCACTCACCGCTGAGCAGGCACTGGATGAGGCAACCGATTCATTTGAGGCACTTAAAGACAAACTTAAGGAAGAAATGGAAAAGAATAGAAAGCTTGAGCGAGAGGTCGGTGCTTGGAGAGGCTACTTTAGCCATCTCAATCAGCCCTTGGGACGTCAGGATCCAGCAGTGTCTCCTGTGCAAGCACTTCCCCTTGAATCAGTTGGCGAGGCAGAGAGAGTCAAGAGCTTGGTTCAGCTTATGAGCTCTTGGATTGACAAATCCCACACAGTTGTCGTTGAATTTGCAACAAGAATGATGCAGACAATCCATCGAGCTATCCAGGTCCTTGAGATCATCCACAACCTAATGATAACAGTAGCCACCTTTGCCCACACTAGAGATGTTATCATTCCTGTTCTACAAGTAATCAGGCAAACACCAAGGAAGATCCTAGCACAAGAAAAGATAATGGATGGAGGAGCTCATAATTTACTCCAGTGGTCAACTCTACTCCAGATGAAGGAAGTTCTTTTCGAAGACATCAGCACCAAATGCAATCAAGTTGAAGAAGTCATCCATCCAATTCAAGACAAGGTGTTTGAGGTGTTACGTACTATTCTTGGCAGGAGGATTGAAGTTGAGACAGATGTGGATCTTCAAGAGTTGGAAGAAAAGATCAAGGTCATCTTTTGCAAAGATGAGAATGTTATCACAGATGAGCAAAGGGATCAAATGTTCGCTACTATGCTCCTGATTGAGAAAATCAAAGAACTCGAACCTGGATGGGATGCGGCTCTTCTCAAGGCCTTTGATCAGGTTATCCACTTGGAGGAACGAATGAGGAATCTTCCCGAGATTCCTATTGCTGAGATTGAAGGAATTGTGTCTAGATTCATTGCATATGCTAAGAAAGAGCATTGGAAAGGGAATAAGGTTCTAGAAGAGAGGTTGTTGTAGATGATGTGGCACCTTAATTATCATTGGTCTATGTTTCCTAGATTTTTGTGCCAATTAAATATTTGGCTATGCATTTAATATTGTTCAATAAAAAGGGGACTTTTTGTAACAAACCCTAATTAGGGTTTAGGTGTCAAAATCTCAGCCATTGATCTTCTTTTGATCTGGGCCATTCATTGTAATTGAAGATGCTATATATACCCTCACTCCTTTTCATTTTGATATAGTCAGATAGTTAGAAGTAAGAAGATTAGAGCTTTTGGATAGTCAGAAAGTTATTTTGTAACAAGATTGAGCATTGAAGAGAGAATTTCAAGCAATTGTTGTCTATTTTGGCTTTGAGATCAATAAAATATTGAAGTTATGGTGTTTTATTGCAATTCTTGTGGCTATCTTCATGGTTGTTTACTTTCTTGAATCATTCTCAGTTGAAGTAGTATTTAAGTTTGAAGGACTAAGTGTTGGGCTTGATGTTTGGTGAGATTCACGTTCCAAACCACTAGCTTCTTACTGATTGTAAGGACGCCTTGTGTGGTCAACTGGAGATATTTGGATTGCTTAAACTTTCAATCATTATTGAACTATTGATATGTACCTTCATGGTAGTGTCTATGATTCTTGATGAATTGAAGAAATCATTAGTCACCGTAGAAGATCGCATCAATTTCAGTAGATGTCATGTCCCCTTTCTAGAGTGGACATCGGAGACGGAGGAGTTGGCCTATCATTGGAGTCTCG
The DNA here is from genome assembly GCF_030272615.1 of Cryptomeria japonica. NCBI lineage: Eukaryota > Viridiplantae > Streptophyta > Pinopsida > Cupressales > Cupressaceae > Cryptomeria > Cryptomeria japonica. The sequence continues at coordinate 56,145,170 of NC_081413.1, read as the reverse complement.
TAGGCTAGCAGAGGTTGATTGGGACTCATTCAGTGCATATAGTGATTGGATTTTGGCTTTACAGGCAATTTGGAGCCAGTTTGGAGCAGTTCCTAGATTTTAGGGGGTATCCCTAAATTTTAGGAGGTCGTGACAGTTGCCAGTCGTGAGGTTATTCATGACCTTTTAGATGGTTTCAGTTTCAGGAGATTTGGGTGTGTTTCCTAGTTTCTAGGAGCATCCCTAGATTTTAGGGATGAGACTGCCAGTTGATCCATGATTTCCGACTTCAGTCACAGACAGGTGGCAAATTCCGTTTCAGGTTTTTGGAGTCATTTGAGCCTTCTACAGCTATTTGGGATATATTTTTAATATATTTAAATATTTCTTAAGTTAGCGTTTAATTATTTAAATAAGGCTATGTTTATAGCCATTTTGGAGTGATAAGGGGTTTTTGGCCTCATCTGGATGCGTATCCCTTGGTGTGATAGCTCGTTGGAAAGGTCTTGGACTTTTCTAAATATTTCTCTTTTGACTCAGATCCTTTCGGTGAACGGATTTCTTTATATTTGAAAAAAGGTCATTTTCTATGCACTTGACAACTTAAAATGAGAAATATAACATTTTAACCCTAAACGCCCCATTGAGTCACTTTTAGGGTTTGAGCTTAGTGGGAAGGTGTTATAAGGAAGTTGAGACCTAATTCTTATCATCTTTTACACATTTTACATCTTGGATTTGAGATTTGGCTCTGGAAGAGCTTTTCAGCATCTGGGACGCCAACCCCAATGCCTTGCCTGTTTGGGACGTAGCCCCCAATACAGTGGTTTGGATTTGTTTGCAGCTATTAGCATCTTGGAGATTGTACGGCATTCTTTCTGGAGGTTCAGCAATTCTGACAGAGTTCAGCGTGGGGTTTGGGGTTTCTAACCAGTTGGGTGTACTTGGCAGCCGTACGGCTGTACCTGGCAGCCACTTTCCTTCCCACGTGCAGCACTTGGAGGGCTGGAATCTTGCCACAACTTCATTCCTAGTTATGTTACTCTTTCAGCATCCAGGTTGGAATTATTCCTGATTGTAATCTTCCTGAAATTATTGGAAATCTTCATCTGGTCAAATATTTGATTTTATATTCAGAAATCTGCCTTGAATCGAATTTGTTTTGGCTGTATATGAACTTCATTTTCAGTACTTTGTTCATGTACTTGTACTTCATTATTTACTTGTTGAAAAATCATCAAAATACAAAAAGAATTCAACCCTTCTGCAACTTCTGTCTATTTCTGAAAGAAAATATTAATAAGCAGGAAAAATCAATTTAAATAAATAAAAATTACAGCAGATTGGTAAAAGAGATCCATCAGGGATCTTTCAATAGAGTTGTTATTCCTTGGCAATACTGAAATTGGTAGAATCTTACCAAGTCTAGCCTACATTGAGTCATCCTTAGGATTAGATTAGAATCCATCTCTTGCAAACTCCACCTTTTGATCTTTTTGAGAACTTGTTAGTTTTAGGAAATTTTGTTCCTACAATTCGGAAACGTAAGGCCCCCTTGATGAAACAGCATTCACAACAACCACTGGTGCTTATCCACACGTAGAGACCCTACATCGGAGAACCTTGGAGTCATCCTGATTGATCCTTTTTCGCGATATCTTCAGCAATCAGAGGCTTTATTCAAGAGAGGATAAGGTACCCTTGGGTATTTTATTCTGTGTTTGATTGTGTACAAAATACACGTCAACATGGCAGTGGTAGTGCAAGGATGAGTATTGGACCTTGGATTCGTAAAAATAAACCCCAAGTAGATTCATTTTTTTCTCCATGTTCCCAGCCATCACTTGAGAGCATGGGTTGGAATAGGGAGAAGCATGACAAAACAAAAAGTGCAATTGGAGATTTCTAGTTCTACTACACCATTCCATTCCATGCAGCCTCCTAATCATTGTTATTTTTGTTTTAAAATGCATAATTTGATTCTATGTCTATTGATTTTTTTGCTTTTAAGAGTATGTGGCATTGAAGAATTTTAATTTTTAAAGTTAATGCTAATTTTAATTATTTAATTTATTTCAAATCTCCTTATTGGCAAAATATGACATATGCCATTATTGTTTGTGGTGCAAGGTTCAATGCCCCTAATGATGAGGAGATAAAAGGCACTATTTTGTCTCAAAAACTAGCTGATGTCAAAGCCACAATTGATGAGCAGCATGAGATATGGAGGAAGAAGGGATGCGCAATCATGACTGATGGTTGGACCAACAAAAGAAATAGAACACTGCTAAATTTTCTTGTTTCTTCCTCTAGTAATTATACTATGTAAAATACATTGATATAGTGATTAAGATTTTTACTTTTTATTTTACTAAATCGCTATTTTTTTTCTTTCTTAGGTGGCACAATGTTCTTGAAGTCAATTGATGTTTTAGCAAACACAAAAAATGTTGAGTTTCTTTGTGAGGCCTTGGAGGAAGTGTTGGTTGAGCTGGGTGAGGAGGCGTGGTACCAATACTCACAAATCATGCAGCATATAATGTTGTTGCAAGTAGACTTCTTATGGAGAGGCATCCAATCTTGTTTTGGACTCCTTGTGTTGCTCACTGCCTTGACCTCATATTGGATGATATTGGCAAACTTCCCTAGATCAAAACATGTATAGAGGATGCAAGAAATATCTGTAAATACATATATAATCATACTTGGGTCCTCAAACTTATGAGGAATTTCACAAGTTAGAAAGAGTTGGCTTATCTAGGAATTACTCGCTTTGTAACCAATTATATCACGTTGCAATCCTTGCTTGAGCCCAAGGCCGCTTTGAGACGCACGTTTTTAATTGAGGAATGAGCTACATCATCATATGCAAAGACCACTGCAGGGATTGACGTCATTGATCGAGTACTTGATGAGCATGGTTTTTGGCAATCGACCAAGAAGACTATGCAGGTAACTTTCCATTATAATTTTGTTCTTATTTCCATTTCGTTTGCTTATTTTTGTTCACACATATTTGTGTTCATTGTTAAAACTTAATGTTTCATAATGATTGCAGTTCACAAAGCCTCTAGTTGTTCTCCTACGAGTTGTTGATGGAGAGAAGCCCGTGAGGGGCATATGAGGGCATGGACAGGGCAAAGGACGCCATTAGATCTATTTATTCAAAGCTGAAGTTAAGTATAGTCCTATATGGGAGATCATTGATCAACAATGTCACCTTCAACTTCACAAGACTTTACATGCAGCTACCTACTACTTAATCCAACATTCCAATTTTACTCAAATTTTAAGGTCGATGAGGAGGTGTTAAGTGGACTCTACACAGTTGTAGAGCAAATGTCACCCAATTCATCAATAGGAGCACATATAGTCTGTGAGATAGAGATGTTCAAGACTGCACAAGGAGACCTCTTTGCATGAGGCATATGCAAGAAAAATCGGACATAAATGCAGCTAGGTAAAAACATATTAAAGGCATAATTTAAAATTTAAAAATTTAACTTTTCTATATTTTACCATTTTAAGTTAATAAACTCAAAGTTATAGAATAGAATTGATTTTAATTAAACTTTTCTATATTTTACCATTTTAAGTTAATAAACTCAAAGTTATAGAATAGAATTGATTTTTATATTTTCTCATTTCAGATGCATGGTGGGAAATGTTTGGTGATAAGGTGCCAAATCTACAGAGAATTGCAATTCGTATCTTGAGCCAGCCATGCAATGCTTCAAGATGTGAGAGCAATTAAAGTATGTTTGAGCACATACACTCTGTTGATGTGTTTTTTATGACACCTTCAAACACAGAATAAAATACTAAGTATCTTATCCCCTCTTGAACAAAATCTCCTCTTATGCTAGACTTCGTGATCATACGAGGTGACTCCAAGGTTCTGATAGTCAGGTCCTGACTTTATACGTGGCTAGACACAGTGATAGTGATGTGGTATTGCTGGAATCACAAGGGCGACCTACGTTGAACCTGAATGTTTGAATGTTGCTGGAATGTGGAAGTTAACTTCACTTTAAAACAAAAGGCAAAAGAGACAGGGTTTAGGGGGTCTAATCTAATTCCTAGAATGTAAGAGACTATGAATAATTTAGTGAAATTCAACCATGCTTTGTTTCACCATGCAAGGAACAACTACGCAAAGCTGGTGCGATCTTCAAAGGAGAGCAAAATGATGTTCAAATTACTACTAGTGGCATAGACCCCATCACTGTAATGCATATCAATGAGTGAGTAGCAATTGAAGTTAAGCTCATGTAAAGAGTTCAGTTGACCACGCAAGGTACTTTATAATCAGCAAAATACTAGTAGTATGAACATACGAAGTTCACCACTAATCATTCACAATAACTTCCATCCATCTAACCAACATGAAAATAAATGAAAAGTAGAGACCATGCAAATGTTGAATCGACACATGAAATTCACCGTATCTTGAATGAAAATAATATGCTTCTTGCAACAAAGTCTTGGCAACAATCTCCTTTACTCCTACTCTACTCTAGCTGCTATCTACTTGCTATTGCCTGTTAACCTGCTATTGATCTATTGACTATTAACCTTTACAAATGAGAAAATTGAGCCTTATATAGATAGTCGTTTACAATGACTGGCTCAGATTGATTCACAATAAATGGCCAAGATTACAAAATTAAAACCCTAATTAGGGTTTGTTACACCCATTACATAGCATTTATTGCTTAACCACTGATAAAATTACAAAAAATGGGACATATGTCCTTCCTTGAAAATTTGACCAATGATGAGGGTAGGTACATCGAACTTTGTGCCCACATGTGCTAGATATCCTCCTTGATGGAAAAGTCAAGTTCGATGAATCTAGACACCTTGAATTGGAATGACATGTGAATGTGAGTTGGTGATGATTGGGCACCACCTCAACTACTTGCTCCTTCTAACTCATCACAAGAGTTTGTGATTCAAGCATATCTCTTGATACTCAACAATTCCAAGTACTTGATGTGATTGAGGTGGTGGTGGGAGATATTCCCAAATTCCATCATCTCTCTATCTTGATCACCTTCACCTTGAAGCTTCCGTCTCAGATTACTTTCTTGCTATACTTGCAATGATTCTTGGATTTCAAGAGGAAATTCAAGATTGTCTTTGAATATCCTAGCTCTTGATCTTGCATGCTCATCATTGTCCTTTCATCCTTCATTCAAGGGCATCCTTGAAGGTGTTGATTATTCATCCTTGAAACATGATTCTCCACTTGTGTTTGCTCTTTCTCCCTCTTTGTAGTGCGTTTCTCTAATGCCTCCATGATATGATGTCCCTCTCTTACATCCATCAATGTGAATGCCTTGATGTGCTTGAGTAACCCTTCAATTCTTTGCTCTATCTTGATGTAGATTTTCATCTTGCAATGATGATCCTTTATTCTTTCTCGCAACATTGATGAGAATTGAGTGTTCATTATGTATGGCAATCTGTCACCTTGTCTTGAATTGTTATTGGTGAAACACCCATCTGCCTTGCTTGGATAGCCTGATCTCTCCCTAAAGTGGTGAAGCTTCCCTCCACTCTCCTACATGTTTAGATCTTGATGTTGGTGGCAGCCAGTTCCTTCAATTGATCACCTGCAACAACAAACAAGCTAGCATCAAACACCTATGATATATACATTTTCCAAGTTTTCTAACCTGATATATCCTCCTAATAATGCTCTGACTTCTGACCTTATATCTGATTTTACTGATTTCAGGTCTGAGACTCCACCTTTTGTAATGTTTTAAGGCCTGAGGCCTGATTTCAGTTTCTGATTTGAACTGCTTCAAGGTCTGATTTTTAACTATTCTGCTCTTGGGCGTTGATTTGAGGGGTCTTTCAAAATGGTTCCAAGGTGGTTGGGCTTTTGAATCCCAACTAAAAGTACCACATGCTTGGTAAAGCATACTGGAAATGTTATATGCTGGTCGTGGATTTTACGCCCAACAGAAAGTGCTCACTGGCTGGTCGTGGATTTCACCACCAAGTGGAAGTGCTACATGCCTGGTCAGACTTTTAGACTCCTACTGGAAATGACATCAAGAGGATCATGGATTTGGAGCCCAACTTGAAATCAGCAAGGTGATAGGGCTTTTGGGGTACCACTGGAAGTGATCATAAGATGGTCGTGGTTTTTGGGGTCCACTAACAGTGATCATATAAGGTCATGGATTTTGGGTGTCACTTGCAGTAGTCATAAGGTGGTTGTGGATTTTGACCCCTACTGGAAGTAATATCTTCTTCCTTTAATCATTTGCATCTCTTCATCAATTTTTAGCACTTGCAAGTTGAAACATTAAAATCATTTGTCATGTCCCCTAAAAAGTGATCGACAAATGTATGAAAATATTAATTATTTTATATAAAATCCCCATTCACTTATATAAATAATTAATATTTACAAGGGATATCTTTTAATTATATGTATTTTGGTTTAACCGTAAATAGTCTTAACTATTACGGGATTGTTTAACTAACTGATGATAATAAAAGGATGGGCACTTGATTTGAAGGATATGGATTTTTTATACAAGAAATGTCTGAAGTGAAGTCTGATAATTTGTGAGATATCAAGCGGAGAAACGAATTCCTTTCGCCAGCTTTAACTGGCCTATTGGAAGCAAGGATCACGGGGTGATTCACAGAGAAGGCATGCCACTCTCATTCATCGCAGAGACTACTTGAGATTCAGCAGAGAAGCACTACTTGAGATTCAGCGGAGAAGCACATAAACTTATTCTTCCTATCGCGTCAGTAGAACCCAATATCGGGTGTAGTTCAATACGAACTCTTGTTCATTCGTGTGAGATAGAGGCTCGACGTCTGGTGTGTTTCTGTTGCATTCACGAAGGCTCAATGGAGTGACAGAAGTGTCGTGGTTGGTGGTATAACGGAGGTACCCCTGCCCGTAGTGGAACCGAGTTGGCTATCAGGAGGGTCATCGTCCCGAGACCCGATATCGGGTATAGTTTCGGTGCCCCTGCAGTCACGAAGGAATAACGACGACACACTGCAAAGACGTGAGGTCCAGTGTTCCTGCAATCACGAAGGAATGGCAACGACATACTACAGTCACAAATAAAACAATATCGTGGAGTAGCAGAGGTAATATTGGCGTTCAACACACAGGAGGTCGGCGATCAGGAGCAGAAAGTATATAACCAAGAAGAATGCCTGTCATGCTTACGGTGAAATCCTGAATATCACCCGATAACCAACAGCACGTGAAGGGCATCTACAGTTATGCGATGGCTACCAGGTGCATTATTACGTATTCTTCCTGAATGATGAATGTTTGTTTTATCAATGAATGAAATACTAGCCAATGGAATGGAAACTAAGATTGTGTTTATGAAAAATATCACTGTTTGTACTTATCCATTATTCTGCCAATAACTCACTGGCCATGTTGAAAAATATATTACTGATGAACTGGACATAAATCCAATAGATAATTAAGGGAATTTTACATCATTCTTATCCTAGCAGCACAAACATCATTCATGAAGTCAACTAGCAGTGAAATCACCTCCTTATGTCCTTAGGCCAGGGTTTTGAGTGTCAAGTGGAAGTGACAAGACCTGGTCGGGGTTTTCGAGGGTAAGTGCAAGTCACCTCAGCTAGTCGGGGCTTTGGAGGCTAACTAGAAGTGGGTCCAAGATATCGATACAATGAACTCAATGAACTCTTCAATGCATTTCCACTCATACTTAGCAAACTTTATCAATCACAAGCAACATTACTCTTCAAAACATTATGTATTCTCCTCAACAAGTGTTGATATCACCAAGAAGGAGGACATGCTCATCCTAGCCAAGCATTTGATAGCCAATCGGAGGTCATCCCAAGGTGTTCGGACTTTTGGAGGGTCACAGGAAGTTGATGTGAAGGCAGCTCATGGAATTAGGCATCAACTAGAAGTGGAGATGAAGCAAGTCGTGGATTTGGGGGGTCACTAGAAGTGACCTAACTCGTACTATTTTGACGATTGTATCACTTCATCCACTTCAAGGGTTTTCTATTCATCTAATTAAAGTAACCTCCTCATCAACAAGGCTTCTTCATTATGGCTTATGCCTTGACTACCCTCTCATCAAGCATTTCACTTTGTCGGATAGTTCTCCACACGTAGACTCAACATTCCTATCCTAGAACTTGAAAGCTGCATGGTGATGATCAAATGAAATGGTCATCCTAAATCGCTCATCACCAAGGCATTGAAAGCTAAACTGACCTCACTCCAACTTAAAGAGAGAGAGACATGACTTGATCACTACCTGACAACCTAAGGCACTGCACCTCCTCAAGTAAAAGGTTAATAGCTAAAGACACTACTAGACGACTCAAACTAAGACAACTAACCTAGAAAGCGAAAAAGTGGGGGCCCCCATTTGCAATGGGGCATTGTGTGAAAACATCACAACACTCCAAAAAAGTGGAGCACGTTGTCAATGCAAAGGTTGAATGATTGTATATGTTCATTACAACCTTTGCCTCTGTCACAAACAGATGTTGGGCAATAACATGTCTCCTATCACTTTAGAGGAGGTTGATCTAGAGTAAAAGTGGATCACTAGGATTGATGATCCTATCTTCAGCAATGATGACTTGGCTTGGGTTGATCAGGTAGATTGAAAGGTAGAGGCAATAGCCATGGCTGTGGGCAAGGTTAGAGTATGAAGAGACCCATCAGAGAATAATTTTGATGTCACTAAGCCTGAGCCTGAGACACAGACAAATATCATGGCTGCAACATCATCCAGAGCCTATCTTAGGCAGACACGTAGGAGGGTCAAGGTGCCAAGTGATTGTGATGTACCCACTTTACTAGCGATATTCTTCACAAGGACAGCGAACTCTATTTTCATCAGACTTACATGAAGAACACTTTGTAATGTTCCCACCCGATATATGAATAGACTGATAAAGAATAGCTACAGCATGTATGGTGAATATTAAAACAGTAAATGACAACAGATACCTTCATATTCTGCCGGTCTTCGTATTCACAAACTAATAAGCTAAGAAGTATTCAAACTAATATCATCAGATTAGTCATACGTCAAATTAATTAAGGGAACGAATATTTAATAATAGTCAGAAGAATGATTGGCACAAAAGCATAGATGTATAAAGGGCAACAATTTATTATAACAAGACGTGGATTAGCCAAACCACGTCTTTCAAGTCTCTTTACACAGTCACAAACAAATATTACAGCCACCGGTTGCACACAAAAAATACACGGCTTGGTTAAAGGACAGAAAAGAGAAAGGGTTTAGAGAGACTAATCTATACTAACACCTAAGGACAATGATGACAATGAATAATGCTCAAATAGACAAACTCCTTCAAACCGAGCTTTGCTTCGCTATGATAACAACTACACAATGTTGGTGCAATCTCTCAAGGAAATAAAATATTTTCATACTGCGAACTATTCATTCAAATACCCAATGCTAGCGCAATCAGCAAACTACAAAAAGTATGAACCAAGGAATTAATCATATATCATCGCATGTATCCACCATAATCAATGAGCTTCAATTAACTTTGAAAAGTAACAAGAAACCATGCAAAATGTAGAACACAACACAAAGAACCACCATAACTTCAATGAAACTTATGTATTGATGTCGACATAGTCTTGGCAACAGTTTCTTCTTTCCTCCTACTCTACTTCTACTTTCTAAGGCTATCTACTATTCTCTATTGATCTACTATTAACCTTTACAGATGAGAAGGTTGGGCCTTTTAAAGATATCCTGATTACAAATGAATGGCTCTGATTGATTCTCAAATCAACGGCCAAGATTTAACAATAAAACCCTAATTAGGGTTAGTTATAATTAACTCCCTCTTGACCAATGAGATCATTACATCATTTGGATACATGCCCTACATTAAATGTGGACCAATGAGAAAATAGGAGTTGGAACATCGAAGTTTGTGCATTCCACGTGTAGTTTTCTTCTTGGGATGAGTCACATTCAATGCACTTGGACGCATTTGACTTAGAATCGTGTGATTGGTGGATGAAGGTGACTTGTCGCCACCTCAGCTGCTTGCAAGCCATGCAGACTTGATACCTCATCACAAGCAATATATCTTGATACTTAACATCATCATGTGGCTTTTGATTGATTGTGATGGGTCATATTTCAAATATAAACTAGGTTGGCTCATCCTTAATCTTCCACACGTTTTTTGCATTTATTTTCTAGCCTAGGTCGGCCCTCATTCACACTTGCTCCACATTTTTACTTGTCCTTTCTTGTCAAGACGGCCTTATGCATTTAGAGGTAGGTTTTGATATATAAGAACAAACATTGGCGAGGTTTTACATATGCTTTGCAATTCACACCACTTGAACTTTAATTCTGCTCTGCACTTCTAAGCGAAATCAGACCTTATGCAATTGCAGGTCGTTATTTTATGTGGCTTATGTATGTATTGCCAGCATAATTCCACTCCTCCCATGCATAATTTTGGGATTTTGAGGTGTGTATGTAAGATTTCAGTTTTTTATGCCCTCGTGTATGATTTCGAAGATATGAACTCCCCATGTAAGATTTCGGACCTTTATCCATATCATGTAAGAAATTGGAGTTTTACCTTGCTTATGCATACACACCAAGGTCAGAAATTAAGGCTTTACATGCATAACAAGGTTGGGTTTTAGCATATTGCATACACTGTATGGGCAGGACTGAGTGCTTTTCGTGCGTAGAAACATAGGGCAGAAATCACAAGCCCTCGTGCATTAATTCACCAAACAAAGTAGGGTTTAGACAATGCCCATGCATTGCAAAACAAAGGGTGAAAATGTACCTTATACTTGCAAAGATTGAAAGTAACAGTGGGCAAAATTGCAAGGGAACCTTGCAATTCCACCTCAAAATGATCGAAGCACCCCTACTTGTCTAACTCTTGATTTTGCATTTTAACAACTTTGCAAGATTGACAACATTGACAACTTTCGCAATTTACCCTTCAATTTTAAGTCGACACTTAACATGATTTTGTACTTGAAATAAGACCTCTTGACTTGATCCCACCTATTTGACTCGAAACTTACCCTATCTCTGACTGACAAGAATCATCCTTCTCATAAGCAAAGGACTAAAACTATGAAACTATCGCCAAGCTTGAAAAAACTAAACCTAAGACACATAAAGCTAGAAAGCAAAAAGTGGGGGTCCCCATTTGCAATGGGGCGATGTGTGAAAAAGTCACAACAGGTCACTCTTTAACCTTTCTATTGGCATAACATTAAATTTGCATCTCTTATTTGCCAGTTGCACATTTTAGCCACTAAGGGCACCTTGATCACTCTTTCT